>NW_020528631.1:600000-760000 GCF_003368295.1 Carassius auratus | reverse complement strand
CTCCCTGTTTTTTGAGGTACATGGCTTTGATAGTGGGTGATGAGAAATCAATGCATTTGTCTCAAGGTTGCAGGAGGAAATTGTACCGGTTGTTTAGCATTTGGAGGTGTACTTGCTATTGCCCAGAAGTACTATATTGGTAAAGTGGAACGTTGTGATTGGAGGCGTAGAACCTGAGACGTGATTGAAATATAGATCTCACAGATATGAGTTGTGCTCTGCAAAGTGGGCTTCAGGCTAAGAGAGACACACAGACCTGATCACAGATAATTATGCACTGTATATATCTCACATCAACTGCCATTCATTGTTGTGTCCATAAACTCACAGACACATAATGTTTTACTAAAAAATTATGTTAATCTGATCTGAATATATATATATATATATATATATATATATATATATATATATATATATATATATATACACACACACTCACACACACACACACACACACACACATGCATATCAGCATATTAGAATGATTTCTGAAGGACCATGTGGCACTGAAGCCTGGAGTAATGATGCTGGAAATTCAGGTTTGCCATCACAGGAAACAAATTACATTTAAAAATGTATTCAAACAGGAACTTTATATTAAATTGTAAAATAACTCACAATATTACTGTTTTGCTGTGTTCCGGATCAAAATAAATCTTCTTAATGAATAAATCAATAAATAAATCAAATAAATAATCAAATAGAGACTTCTAAAACATAAAAAATCTTACTGATATATGTGAGTTCATGTTCCTGTAGCTCAAGTGGTAGTAGAGCACTGCGTTAGCAAGTGCAAGGTTGGGGTTCGAATCCCAGGGAAACAAAGGCAAACAAAGAAAGTAATAGTAAATATTAGCATTTTATTTTTAAGTTTACTATAAAATAAATGTATTTGTATTTAATACTAGGACTGCCTTTTATTTTTGATAATATTATCACACACTATTATTTAGTTTATTTACTATTATAAAAAAAATAAAAAAAATAAATAAAGTGCAATAATATTATACCTATTATTAATTCATTTTTTAGTTATATTTAATGGGTCACGCTATATGCAGAGAGATGACCAAACCAAATCTCCAGGTTCTCTTATGAGAAAAAATATGTGCACCCCTGTATATAGATCAATTTAACCTGTGCAAATTAACCTGTGCAATTTGCTAATGTGAAAAGTTTAAAATCCACTTTTGAAAAATCACCGTATCAAACTTAAAAAGGCACCTGTTCAATGAGTCGTGGTCTACATTTTTGTCACACACACACTTTTTCCCTTTGCTTTGAATTTTAGGGTACAGGGTCATGTTTCACCTTAAAAGCAGGCCAAAAATATTGTCTGTCCTAATTAAAAAGAGAAATTATTTCAGTATGGCTAAAAATAAAATATGAGTTTGAACTAGAATAAGATTGCCTGAACTCATGGCCTTGTGTATTGTCTGCTTGTAGAATTATTGTGCCTTTAATTCACTGTATTTAAAAGGCTTTTTCACTTTAAGATGATGAAAACAATTTTGAAACGGAAAGTGTATCCCAAAAGGTTTTATAGTTGCCTGTACACTATCACGATAACAAGCTTTGCATCAGAATCACTGCTGCAAGATAGACTTTGAACCAAATATGCATCCATTAGAGGCCGGCTTTAATCACTTTAAATTAATGTACAACTTTAAAAAGGATGATGAAAGAGCAGAGATATAGGCATAAATATTTGTAGTTACTACGTATTTTGTTATGTTGTAGACGTTTATTCTCTTCTACTTTAAAAACTAAGATGTACCCAAATGCATGTCTTTGCATAATAGAGAGGGAGAAGAAACTGTTCTGTTCTTTAGAAAGAACAGGAAGATGAGAGCATACTTCAGCACAGGTAGCCTGGGGCTACATGACAAGTTTGACAGCTTTAAATAGATAATATAAAATCTCATTTATCATTAAGACATCTTTCCTGTTCCAGACCAATGGATCAAAGGATGCGAAGAATCAAAAGTGTGTATGCAGACTTTGTTAGAATATGAAGAAGCATACAGAGATTACCGATTCTAGCCTGAACGTTCACCCACTGTACTGACTTGAATCTAGAAACCAATTCATTATTATTTCAAAAGCCAAACAAACCAAAAGTGTTTGCTGAATGCCATTAAGCAGTCTAAAGTCAACCGAGCTGGTTCCCAGGCTCAGCAAAGCTGGTCGTCTTACTAAAAAACTTTTCAATTAAAGTTGAAATGAACTTGAAGTGTATGACCGCGGCGATGGAGTTCATTTTAATCAAATTCAGCATGAGGCCTTAGAAATCAAAAAGTCAAAGGTGGTTAGAATGTTTGAAAAAAAGAAAAAAAGCATCAGCTCTGATGCTTGCAAGGTAAAAAGTATAACCTATTATGAACGTAGCAGGTGACACAGAGCTAGCGCTCGTGGTAATTAGGCAGAAAAAGGCCCAAGCTGTCGTTGTAAAGAGCATAGCTAGGCATTTTGCTTTATAGACATCTTCAATGTTTGACTGTGCATGTTGTAGTATCAAAATCCTGTTGATTAAAGAAAATATCCCTGCAAAGGGAATGTGGCAAAGCAAGTGATCCAGTCAAATATATGCCAGAAATGTTGTTATCGTGTCTCATAAAATAGGAAAAAAAATTAAATTACAGAAATAATAATTACAAATTTTAATTAATTATGTTTTGATATGCATTACCAGAAGTTTGATGTTAGTATTTTTGTATTCAGCAAAAACTTGCTGAATAGTGACAAGTTTCAAATAAATGCTGCTCTAACATATCTTGATTTCCACAAAAATATTAAGCAGCGGAGCTGTTTTCAACGTTGATAATAACGGTCACCAAATCAACATATTACAATGATTTCTGAAGCATCATGAGGCACTGAAGAGTGAAGCAACTGCTGCTGAAAATTCAGCTTAGCCATCACAGGAATAAATTACATTTTAAAACATCTCACTGCACTCATTTTTGGGGGGTAAATTTTGCCATTATATAAAGGAACTTATATTATTTAGCTCTCATCCTTTGGTATTTATTCAAGATGTTGTACCTAGTCTTTAAATCATTGAATAACTTACTACTAAATGGTTTAAGACGTCTTATAAACTTTTGATAATTAAATAAATTAAAATGACATCAAATGTTTATAAAATAAAATTATTTGTTTATTTATTAAAAATGGATTTATATTATTTCACTTTTAAATGATTCATATATCCCAGTTCTACTGTATGTTGTACTGTATATAGTCTGTTAATATTTTGCATGGTTTCTTGTGATGATTTATGAACATTCTGTTAGTAAAAATCTCTAATCCACTTCCTAAAAAATGTCTATTGTGACAGAGGGTTTTCAGTCAAGACATCCTAATTTTGAAGTGAATTACCAAGCATGTGTGAGTTGAGTGTGAGTTGAACTGGACATAAGACTGCAGCTATGCTGTCGGTGTGAATTTATCTGTGTGTACTTGCACTTGATAAAGCTGAAGATATACAGATAGCACGAAACCATTTTGCTTTGTCATGATCCATCCTTGGCTAGAAGTTTTATCAGTTTTCTTTGTTCTTGCTCTTTACAGTGGAAGTACACAAAAAGCTGGCATTTATAATGATGGCTGGCACTCATCGTCAGTTACTTCATGGCCTTGGGTGGTGCCTCTGAACCAGACCCTCCACAATTAGCCATGTTTCCAGCATGATTAATATTAACCATTAGAAATAATCAGATATTTGAAATAACACTGTCAATTCGGTTGTGAATGCGTATATGGGCCTTAAAGAATTAATGTCAGGCTAATGAAAAGTAATGACTCGTTTTGCAGTGCTTATTCAATCGAGCTCCTCTGCATATGGAGGGGGAAGGAAATTCCATCAGCCCTCGGTGGGTTCAGTTGATTGCCATCCAGTGCAGTCCCTCGTCATCAAAATCAGTGCACTGTCAAATGACACCCAAAACCTGGGCACTAATTGTTAGGGCTGGGACGATACACATGTTTCCCGAATCAAAATGACCAAGATACTTGAGTGCTGGTCTGTATTGTAATTTAGCCATATCTAGTTCTGCATTTTCTGGTTGAAATACATTTTTATAAACACTGAAACCGGAATGTAAGTTTTCATTTAGACCAAACTCAAACCAAGAATACAAAATAGAATTTTTTTTTAATTTTGTGAGTCAATTTTTCCCTAGCCCAACTAATTAATTGTCTATAATGCCGCTTTCCTTGTATTAAAGAAGAACCATAAAGGTGGATGTTCTGGAGAGATCAATTCAATAATTAATTTTTACTCAGATTATCACTATATACTGAATGGTAGACAAATGCATTGTGGATTCGTCCTCTTCCATGTGACTCACCTCCCCAAGGGCTATAGAATGCTGTAGATTGTATGAACAAGTGGGTTGCCAGGTTGGCTGGGGTTAATCCACACGACTTGAGACCAGAGGGGCTCGGGCAGCATCAGTTGTCGTAGCATGTGTATCAAAGTGATAAGCATTCTCCACTCTGTATGTTATTATCCTTCTCTGTCCGTGTCTGATTAGAGTGATTTAGCAAAAGGGATCTGTACTGTAAAAAAGGATTCATGTTTGCAAACAGAGGGGTCACGCTGTACTGCTGCACCCCACTGACATATTTGACATTTAAATAGTCAACTTAAATTTGACACTAGTGGTAAACACCTAGAGTTTCGTCAAATCAAACAATGATACTCATATATATTATTATTTATTATATTATATTTATATATAATATTGTAATATAATCTATCTATGTATCAAAAATAAATTGGTCTTTATAAAATGCAATTTAAAATAGGACTAAAATTATTTTAATTATTAACAATCCTATTATTTGAGAATGTCATCATTCATGTTTACCTGAAAGATGAAAGATTGTCCTCTGTTCATCATACCCATATGGTTTTCAGTTCTTCTTCATCCAGAATCCAATCCCAGACTTCTGAAACCAATAATAAACAAATTAGTCTGCTGCACAGGAATAAAGAAGTCTCAGACAGCTTTATGCTTCTATGTCTGTTTCCATTATTGTTGGGATCAGCAATTGAGACTGGCTTTCCATCAGTATTCATTACAGTGTTTATTCCCATAACTAGGACTCTAAATATAATGTGTTCTGTAATTCCGTACAAAATGTTCATTTTTCTAACGTGATCAGAAAGCAAATGTAACTAGCAGTTTTCATCATAGTACACAGCAGGGTTAGTCCTGAGATTTTTGTGATATTTGATATATTTCTCAATATTTATGGTTGCTCTGAAACAGCTTGAAAGGACCCTTTCTCCATTTCAACCAAATAATCATTAAAGTTCGAATTAAAATCTTTAACACAGATCTATTTTAAAATCATGGCATGTTTTGGAGAATTAACACCAGAAAGAATATTTAATCTCTTTATTTATATGCAGCAATATAATATTATTTTGAACCAGAGTTTTGTAATTGATTCATTAAAACAGACTTTAGTTTTAGTCTCAGACACGAATCAAGCTTACCATGTGCTTGCAAGCTTAAAAATAGTGATGATTATTCTAACTAAATATTCTTTTTAAAACTTAAAGGGATCGTTCACACAAAAATAAAGATTTGGTTATCATTTACTCACCCTCAAGTTATTCCAAACCTGTACAAGTTTCTTTCTTCTGTTGAACATAAAAGAAGATATTTTGAAGAATGTATGTAACCAAACAGTTGCTGGTCCCCACTGGCTGTTATGGGATGAAAGCACATTACGATAATACAAAACATTTTTGAAAATATATCATGAAAATTCTATGTTTATTGCCCAGTCCACTGAAACTGCCTATGTGAATCTATGTTAACTATATTTTTTGTTGGAGAGACTACAGATTCAGTTTACTGATAGCTACCCATTTAATGTCTTTATGTAAATGACTCTTACTTATTGTAGAAATAAACAGAAATGAACATGAATTGATCGCCTTTAATCAGCCAAACCGAGGGGTTTCTTAAGTGTATCAAGAAGTGAAAAAAACTGCAGGTATTTAATAATTTTTCAAGAATTCAGGCAGATATTACAATTGAAATAAAAGCTTGTTTGATTGGAAGGACATCCAAAAGCACTTCAGTTTCCTATGCAGGCTTGACTGTGATACAGACTTAAGCTTGAATCAGAGTGGATGAGACAATCACACAGCCGCCGGTTTGATTGATCTGGGCAGGAAACTCTAACACGCGGCCCGTTGACTGCTTTCTGAGATACTAATAGCCTTCCAGAAAATGAAACTGAGAGCACAGCCTTATTTATTTCATAGAATATATACTCACATTCTAGTGTTGTCAAATGACCCGGTACTTCGGTAACAAGTCAGTACTAAAAAATTTAAATGTGACGGTACCAGGTTTCTTTAAGTACCGGTAGTACCGAAGTCCCGTTCAAACCCGGTTCAGCGCTATGGTTTCCGCGCATTTTAATATGGACAGTCATGGAATTTGTCAAAGTTAGCATAAATTAATCAAATTCAATCTCCATATGGACCAGTATCTGTAAATGTTAAGCCGCAAACGTTGGTTGAAATATGAATCCGTGTTCTGCGCGGGTTTGTTTACTACATGGACTGAAGCGCGTGACGCTTGCATTAATTTCAGCATCTGAGCTTCAGAGTTCTCTCTCCATCAAGCGATCTGAACTTTTCAGTTCATCTCAATGGACGCACAGCGCACCTGTATTTGATGCTCTGCAAACTCTTTGTGAAGGCGCACGACTCACCGTCGCTTTACTGATAGCGCTGTTTCTCACACATGCAAAGAGAGAGAGAGAGCGAGAGTCTTACCACACTGAATCGACACGCTACATGTAAACTATACTTTGTTGTCTTCTCCTGTCAAAATAATGGAGTTCATTTAGAATTATTCATATTCATTTTCGAACAAGCAGAAGACATACCGGTTTCTCCGGGAGTGGGCGGAGCTAATGAGAAAATGGCAATTTCATTGCCTGGCGCTGATCTTGTACCGTCCCTGTTTTGATTTCAGCAAATGAGTTTGACCGAACGCAGACAACGTGAGTAATATTCATGAACCCAGCACCTCATCAATTCATAATGCATTGTATATACATTAGTATGATAGTAGAATTAGTAGTAGTATTATCTTTTAATAATAATTAATATGATCTATTACTATTTTTTTTTACAGAAACTCTCAATGACCAAAAATATCTTAAGCATCACCACCAGTCTTAAGTTCAGTTAAAATGACAAATATGCATTCATTAGGCCTAAAAGTTAATTTTTACATAAAGGCACTGTGCTAGAAACATTACTATTATTTAGTCAAATGTATGTGATACTGCTACTACTGTTGAAAAAAATTATAAAACTTTATATTTTAAAGAAATAAATCACAATATTTCTTCCATGTTTTAATTTTAATAGCAAATCCCCTTTATTTACTAAGAATACAATGTGTTTAAATTTCATAAATTAAAAGACAAATTAAATTTGGGTGAAACTTGTTTACTGTTTTTCATAATTATATAACTTGTAGAAAAACTTTAAACACAATTGTAAATAAGTATAAAGAATGTCATTGGTTTTATTTTTAGTGCTAAAAAGTTATAATTTTTTTAATTAGCATATTTTTGTGTTTTGCTTTGGTACCGAAATTGGTACCGAGAACCGTGGATTTTCACTGGTATCGGTACCGAATACTGAAATTTTGGTACCTCGACAACACTATCACATTCTCTAGACGGTGATATACTTGAGATGCAAAGTGATGACATGAGATTGGAGTGTGGAAACATGATCTAGTATGGGGCTTTTCAGTTCCTGCTGTGGAAACCCCCTGGACAGAATTAACAAGCGCTAACTGATTAAAGACTAAAAGTATTGGGCTAAAAATATTCTGTTAGGTGAATCATTTCATGAAAGGTATACCGTTTGAGTCATTTGATGAAGTGCACTTCACAAAATATTTTGAAAGATGATATTATATTGTATTTTATTGCAATTATATTCTTGTAATTCTTATTTTATAATGTATCATTTTTATTCATTCTTAAGACTTATATTTTTATTATAATTTTAATATTTTATATAAAAATATGAATTCAATTTTTTTATATAATTAAATACTTATATAAAAATAAAATAAATAGAATGTTAAGTGATAAAATACATATTTTTTTCTGTTCATATTAATTAGATCAAGTATACTCATAAAACAAACTTTAATTTGTATGAAAGAGCAAATTTGTGAATTCAATTTCAGAGGCATCATGCCCATTCTAAGTAAGGGGGCACATGCCCCCTTAGATTTCTGAGCCAAGTGGATTTTGAATGCAGCTTCCAAAATATAGGCTAATAATATTTTTTGTATTTGATACAATCCCACCGGCGTGATTAGATTGTTCAGTGCGGCACAGCATCAGCTGCTAAATTCAAATCTGTGTTCGCTGGCTGGGGTTGAACCAGATACAGATGCATTTGCACAGCACTGCATTCTAACCAATCACAAACGATTCTGTTGAGGATATAAATGCAATGGCCAATCAGAGACGTTCAGATGAGTCGTTGCTGAGACACAGTGTTCTGTTCACTTGCTCGCTGACTGAATTATCTGGTGAATTCTCTTATCCAAACAACAAAGTGCAGATATGCGTACGAATATTAAGATATTCATTTCACAGTGTAAACAGCTTCAGTGATTTAAATGGGAGTTTTTGAGAGTGCCTGAACTCTGGCTAGACTGAATGAAAATGTTTTTTGATAATTAAAAGTTTTTTGCTCCATGTAAAATTAAACTGTTATAATTAGTCATTTGCAAATATTGGTATTCAATTAAGATCAAATACAAAGTCATTCATACTAAAAAATATTTAATGGCATGTCACCCATATCTGGTACTTAGGTAAACAGTCGAGGTTTTTTTTTGTGTGCAGTTAATAGATTACACTATTAGTCTACTTTGCCCATCACCATTTATTGATCAAATAAAATAATATATAAAAGTGCAAAATGCATTTACTTACACATATTTGAGAATCAAGATATTTCCTGATATAGTTAACACACTTGAAAATATTTCGAATAAAAAGGAGCAAAATAAAAAATAAAACGTAAGCCTATATCAGTTATATCTACGATGCTATTGTGGCTGCTGTGTCACACGACAAGCATCCACCCTCCCAACATGCCCTCTCAAAAATCATGAGTTCATGATGCCCCTGTTCAATTTATAAGGTGAAATAAATATTTTTATCTGTGTGGGTTTTGATTTCCCTTTCAACGCTGTTTATTTACTGTCCCTCAGTGGTGTCATGTTTTTGTCATGTTAAAAGAGATAAGAAAGAGGAAGTGACATTATTTGGGTCTTCAGAGGAGCCAAGTTGCCAAGTTCTATTCTCATCTAACATTCATATTTAGTTTTTTTCATGCTTGACAGGATTTATAAAGCAAAACATATCCACTCTGTCACAAATTAGACAGAAAAAATATATTTAATGTATTTATATATTTAATGTTGCTTCTATTTATAGAAACATTGTAATTGTGTTGACTCTTGAATGATAATGATCTGAGGACGTACAGGAACCTTGAAAAAGGAAAGAGCAGTAACCATTTTGGTTTGAAATATACCACACCATCACAACCATAGGATATGCTGACATTTTATTCATTTAGCTCGAAAAGGCACAACGCAGTGTATTATGTAAATGTATGTTAAAAATCCTTTCCAAGGTGGACCCAAGTGTACTAAACACATGTTAGGGCATTGGTCTGATGTGAAAATATGACTGCATTTATGTTGACACTTGTGTGAAAGATAAGCAAGTAAATGATATGCACCGGCATGTTGAGATGCTTGAGATGAATATCTGTTTGTAATGCTTATGTCAGTCCGATTACTCCATCATGACGCTACATAACTCATATTTAAAGAAAGATAATCCTCCTCTGCATGTACGAGTGGTCTCCAGTCTGCAGGGAGCATCCAGATGTCGTAATAAAGACGTCAGAAAGCACTCTCAGAAAGCCGCCTCTTTAATCAATAATAATCCAGAGGCCCTTTGAGGCCTGTACAGGGATGTCTGCTTCGTGAAATCTTGACGTCATATGGAAGGACATTAGCACAGTCATATGGTGGGTTGTGAGAAAGACACTGATTTTCTAAAAATAGATGGTGTGAAACTAGGCCAGGGTGCAGAGCAGGCAGTTGGCACACAGGAAGGGAATACTTTTGTGTGTTTGTGAGTGTGTTTGTGTTTTGTTTTCGGCATCCAGAAGGAGACCTTGGAACGTAATGCATTTCGGCAGTGTTTCCTGTCATTGCCTAAACCCTCTGCAGTAGCCCGGTGTGCACTATTAGATCTTTGAGACGTCTTCATTTCAGTCGGTGTCAGTGCCTATTACTTCTGTGTGTTCACCAGTGCTGTTTCTTTCCATGCTATGTCTCTCACCATTTAAAGTTTCAATATATTCTGCTTTTATTTACATGAACATTTTAAACAGATTCCTTTGAATGAATCAGACTTTTCCAAATGAGCTACAAATTAAAAAAACACTGTTGTGCTATTAGCTAGAGTAGATGACAAAAAGTGAGTGTGTTTTTGTATGTTTTATGAGTCATTAAATCATTTAATCAACTGGTTTGTTAAATATTACGGAGTTGTTCATGACTAAAACCAATCTTATTATCCTTTATAAAAAAAAATGCATGTCTTCAAATATGTATCAAGCTATAAAACAACAATAAACTAAGTAAAAATAAATTAAGAGTTTCAATAACATGACGTTTTTATTATTTACCAAGGATCATTTTACATGATTTCTCTCCTTCTTGTGCTTGAAACTGTCTCGCATGACATACTGAACGAACACTTTCGCCCACTTTCGTTTAGTCGGTCATGCTACTGAAAATTGTAATTAAGTTACTTGTGTTGCTACATTTAATTTTGTTTCTGTCTATCACTGGTGCTCACCCGTTTAATAATGCATTGATAAAAGAATTGAAGTGCCTAACAATTATTGTTTTGATAGACATACTGTGGTATGTCTGTAACAAATCATTTGCAACAATGGAGCAGCCATAAACAATAAAACCCAGAAGTGCATGAATAAGAAATTGTGAGTTTGTGAGAAAAAAAAAAAAAGCAACCTTGAAGTGCTTTGTAAGTGGAGATCAGTGGAGGAAACATTATCAGGCAAGCACACTGCACTGCACCGGAGCTCCGTTCTCCAGCTTAGAGGGGAAATCAATAATACAGGTACTTTACCTGATCAGTCGCCTACGCATCTTTGAGATGTACTATAAGGTAATGCTTAGATGAGGGTATTTTTGTCTGCAAAATTGCTTGGAAATGCAAGTCCAAGATTCTTCTACATACATAGCAACTGGTGTAGTGCAGATTACATTCGCTGGAGCAACTTGAATGATTGCAGTGCCTCACCTTGAATTTGATTTGGCTGAAAGCATCAGTCTCATGTGGCAGGAATTTTATTTCCCTCCTTGACAGCGTTTTGCTGTGTGGCTGGTTGATGATGCGACCTCAAATGATCCGGCAAACTGAACCATATCACTTTTTCATTTCTTTCCTAATGCAGCTCCTCCAAACGTTCGGATCATCCACTCCGGTCACGCATGCAACATTGAGGAGGAGCACTACACAGAGAGGGTGTACACCATCCGGGAGGGGGAGACTTTGGAGCTGACCTGTCTGGTCTCGGGGCATCCACGGCCACAGGTGAGGCTCTTCTGTCCGCTTTGATCATCAGTTTGAGGCTGCTCATAACTGGGTGCCACCACAGGACTAATGGCTGAGATGGGGATTTTTGCACAGGATTAGAGAAATAAAAGTCTGGAAATTGAATTATATTAAGAATCTCTACATTTTTAATCAAACTTCACACATTCTAACTTATTCTGAGTCAAGGAATTGAGTCAAGGAAATGGAATGAAAAGAGAACATTATAAATCCAAATAAGGAAAAATAACTATTCATACAATGTGCTACATAGATGAAAATTGTTGGAAATGGAAAATAAATTTGAGTTACAAGATATCCTGTGGCATTGAAAAATACAATTTAATAGCATTTGATAGTCAGATAACTGTGCTAGGCATTGTATCAAGTATATTTAGTATATTTATTAAGCCTGGCATTGAATATAGATGGATGGATGGATGGATGGATATTCGTTCCCTAATGTAACAATTTACCCTTCAACATGACACAACTTTACCCCAAACACGAGGCAGACATTTTAAAGTCACCCTGAAATGGATTTAGTTGCCATAATACCGTTCTCTTCTGCTCACCTCCAGCACATATGTTACTCAAATATGAACAATTAACAAAATAGGTAGGATTTATGGTGCTACTGTGAGTCGTAATTCAGTGTAATGCTTCTCAGCTCAAGAGGACGCCGTATAATCCTGAATAATATGACATTTTGATTATCAGAGGAAGATAACATCATTCTGTGTTTCTGCTTCGTGCACTCCTGTATATCATTCATCGGTTATGCTTCTGGACTCACTGCAGTACTCTCCATTTCACCCTCGCTCAAGTGGTCTTAATTCTCTCAATGCCCCACTCCTCGTTGTATCTTGCAGACTGCAGAGGGCTTATCAGTCCCATAGCCTGTGTGCGGTTTTAGATAGGCAGCACTCTACGACTCTCATCTTGGTCTCAGTGCTGCATTTTCAGTGGAGAGGAGGAGCAGTCCCACTGAGTTAGTGCAGGAGAAGAAACGGCCACGAGGGAAATCACTGAATCTGCACGACCGCAGAAGAGGTGATTCCCCGAAGAGCACTGTCAGACCTCAGAACGCTAGAAAGAGTCATAAAATCTAAATGTTTGCAAAGAAATCCTCCTGGCCATGTGGTGTCATCGTTTTGCGCTAAGCCTTCATTTTGCATTCTACACACAGTTTCTGTGAGGAGTTTGCATTATTTTAATGATCCTGTGACGTTGTTCTCCTTGAATCTGAGCTGTGCTGTCCATTTTGTTCACCGCCCTGTGGCCAGGTTTCTGACCGTAGCAGGCACGAGAGATGAACAGGGTGGGCAGTGTGTGATGAGGTACACCTGAAAGTAATGGTGCCTCATCAGCGTTGCTGTTAAGTTTGCTGTTAAGTTTTTTTTTTTTTGGTGCCTTTATTCAAACAGTTTTAAAGAACTCTTTGTTACATATATATATATATATATATATATATATATATATATATATATATAAGCCATGAATCAAACCAACCATGATACTGTAGATAGATAGATAGATAGATAGATAGATAGATAGATAGACAGACAGACAGACAGACAGACAGACAGATGGATAGATCTAACCTAAACATATAGATATATATATATATATATATATATATATATATATATATATATATATATATATATATATATCTCCACATTTACTCTGTTCTATTTGGGGTTGGTTTGTCTGTCCAAAATCAAACAGAAACACTATTAAATTAAAGCATTTTATGCTTGTAACTTCTGTGTTTGATGACTGATATTCAGACAGTTTGTTGTTTTAATTAAGCGAGCAAGTTGAGTTCTGTTGGTGCATGCAGCGGGCATTTATTTATTTATCTATTTATTTATTTATTTAGGCTGTGAAAACCCTAATGCGTTTAGAATGTTCTGTGCTGCTTTTGCCTCCCAGTCTTCATTGTAAAAGATAGGAAGACTTTTGCTGGAAGCCTCATTTTGAATAAATGAACCTGTGCCTCTTCTGATCTCATCTCCAGCTTTTGCTGACTATTTTACCTTGAGTGTAAATAAGGAAAGATTTTTAATAAATTAGCTACTCTTTTCTGCTTTAAGGCAGTCTTGCCATTTCTGCTTTTTGGAAGCTAATGACAGTAAACATGAAATATGAATATTTCCAAACCTATCCTAAGCAGAAGGTATTACATAATGCAGTAGGTTGTCGGGAAATGTACTACAGGATCATTTATTATCTAAAATTACAAAACATACTTGCTACCAGCAAAACTTTGTTCTGAGACAGTACAAACACAACATCTAAATGTTTTTCTGAAATGGATAAAGTATCAAAGACCATTTTGTGTAATTATTAGGAACAGATGCACATTCCTTTCATGTTTTATTAGCACAGTCAAAGCATGTGTATATACTGGTCCAAAGACTGAGTGTTTAGCATGGACTCTTTAGCTCCTGCTGTTTGATGCCATAACTACACCATCTGGACCCGTAAACATCTTTCTCTGTTGACGTTCATTCAGAATCATATCCCAGAAGCAAATTCTGTTAACTTAAGAGCTATTTTTATCATGGTTATAGTAACATCAGAGGATCTTTCTTTTTTATTGATAACACTGAGGACAGTCCAATCAGTGAAATTATTAAATATTTGATTCAAAATGACACACAACCACAGATGAAAACAAAATACTTTTTGTTGTTTGTCCTTAATCTAGTACTACAAATTGTGTCCAAACACTCTGACCGTGTGCCTTAATTACCACAGTTTTATTGATGGCTCCATTCCAGAATCTTTGTCTTAGTCAAATTAACACCAGGGCCCTATTAGATAGATTTCTTACCATGCAGCAAAGCATATTAATCTGCTATTTAGCATGAACTCTCAAAACATCCCCATCTAAGGTTTCACCAACACTTTGTTTCAGCTCTGCCATTGCTGAACCGGTTCCCATAGATCCCACAGACAGTGAGTGGGCCAGAGAAAGATACGCCCAGGGATGCTTTATGATAGACTGAGGGGGCTGGAGGCTATATTTAGCACGCATTCTGTCTGCATTTGACACACTGGGCCCATCGTCACAGAACTCCCATCAGTGTTCTGGCTCAGGCGCTCTGTGGCACTGATCCACTTAATGCTGGCAGGGGCAGAAATCTCAGACTTGACAAATTTATGAAGATGAACTAAAGATTTGTAATAAATTGTAATAAATGGGATTTATATTCATCAGTTGATAACTGATTAAGTTTACACCATCCTTATGTCATGGAGCTTAAATGTGTGGACCCCATTGAATGTGCGGACAAAAAACAGATGAAATATTGTTCAAAATGTATTTTGTGTTCCACAGATATTTAAAAAAAAATGTTTCAACTGTTTTTGTCCATAGAATCAAAGTAACTTAGATCCAAAACACATGCATTGGAACCCATTGACCTTCATTGTATGGATCAAAAAAGAAAGACAGAAAGAAAACAGACATTTTTCAAAATATCTTCATTTGTGCTTCACAGAATAAAGTCACATGGGTTTGGAACAATATGAGATTGATTAAATGAGGGCAGAAATTTCATTTAGGGGTAAACTAGTCCTTTAAGGTGAAATCCTGAGTTTCAATAACTATAATGTGAAAATTTCCCTTCCCTCCTTTACTCAAAATAATATTTTCCCCTGTATTATATGGTTTGAGTTCTGAAGGGCTGTCATTTCCACTGTTTTATGACTATTTATGGAGGCACTTTGGTTGTGAAGACAGTGGGCTGCCGTCAAATTGTTTTCACTTTCCACCCCCAACATTTCGTTTGAGTCATGATCTCTACTAACACAGAAATAAATAATAAAACAGAGCTTTTTGATTTATGTGCTACTTTTTTATTCCACACAGTCCCAAAGTCTTGAATGCATACATTAAATGAAGGAAGTTAAAGTACAATAAGTATTAAGGGTTCAAGTGGGTCATCTTTTCTTACATATTATACTGAATTTCTGTCACATAATGCACAAATGATTATTCAGTTCCACTTCCTATTTGTGCACTGTCAGCTATGGCCTACCTCAGTGCATGGAGACATACAGGGCTAAGCACTTTTCTTTAGCTGCCTTATTTCCTGTTCGAGCTCACAAAGAAAGCCAGCGTATCTAAGCCCTGTGAGTTCCAATACGCCGTTATTCCTAACCAACATCCAATACGTGTGTAAACAAATCTGCCCACCCTCCATCCTCAGCAAAGCATGAAATGGATTTCATTCTGCCACTTCCAAAGGTTACGACTCTGTTGGGCTCCAAACCACAGTGTTTTTTTTTTTGTGTTGTTTATTTTTTTCTTCGTAGACCTTCGCAAGAAGAAAACTGAGGCCTAGGCAAAAGCAGCTCTTGGAAACTGCAACAACGACAGCTGTCACGATGTGTTTCTGATAAATTTGGGACACAGATCGACCTTCAAGTGGGACTTAAATATACTATGTAGGAATAAATAAAAGTTATTAAAATAAATATGTAAAAATACAGATCACAATGCAAACGGGAGAATTATGTTACAGTCGTCATGATCCGTAAATAGTGAACGTAAGAACAGTTGCTATTTAGGTTTGTACGTTAGCATGGACTCACTAACTTTAATGCTAACATTAGCTATTTTTAGCCATGACCGAGAGATACCTTGCTGAAGCACAAGATGACATTAACGTTCTGCTTGAGCAGATGAAAATTAGTACCAGAAAATGAACGTTTTCACCTTCATTGTGATTGGGGTTGAATGCTTAGGGACATTTTGCTCCGTATTGGTTGGATTTAGGAAATGGAATAAATTAAATTGCATTACCTATCCTGTCAGGATAACTGGAATTAGTTTTACAAGTACCCTAGGCACATCGTTTTTCCATTTTTGTAGCGTAAACACCATTACACGGGTGCAAGCTTTGGATCATCCAATGTTTCTCTATGGTGCTTGAAACCTAAAGATGTCTGAGTTCTGCTCTCCGTGCAGCTGATACTCGACTGCCATTGGCTCATCTGCATTCAAGGGGAGGAGCTTACAGATTGGTTAATTAGTAAGAGAGGGGCTAATAGTTGGGGTGAAGAAGAAGTTGCTGCTTGGAAGAGGAAGGCGGAGCTTTGATCTTTGTAGCTGGACTCAAGCTGAGTTGCTCCCGCCTCTGAGGTTCTTGAGCAGCAGGGATGATAAAGGGGGGTTCTGTTGTAATGTAGGTCATCTACACAGTAAGTCTCACTCAGGACTCATTTAGGCCAAGCCAGGCCTGAATGGGCAATTTGCTCTACTTGTCTGGCTGGTTGGCAGACAAGTACACAGAGGGAGCTACAGAATCTCTCTCTCTCTCTCTCTCTCTCTCTCTCTTTCTCTCTCTCTCTCTCTCTCTCTCTCTCTCTCTCTCTCTCTCTATGCCCGGCTGAGCTTCGTGTGCAGCGTCTTTTCCCTGATGTCTCCATGCTTCCTTTTAAGTTATTTTATATTTGTGTGTGTGTGTTATATATATAAAAAAAAGCTAATTGCTATTTGAGATCATTTGTATTATTTGTTTGTTTGCCATAAAAAATTTGAATGCAACAATTAAGTAAGGCAAGAATATTTGGGGTAAAAAGTGGTATTTTTACTGTATATTATATTTACTGTTTTGATAAATAGTCCTACTCGGGCTGTAAATATTTTCCTTCAGGGAACATATGTTATTTCAATATTTACAGGTGGTAGTCAGTGATTTAATTGCTGTCCGAAATCAAAAATCTTGTTTTTCTTCCACATCTCGGGGGGGAAATACTGGGCTGAATTTCATGCTGTTTGCAGTCGAGCTCCAGGTTTGTGTGCGAATTTAATTCCATTTTAAATCGAACGGTTTACAAGAATAAATCGATAGAAGTGCACTGATAAAAAAAAAAAAAAAAGTCACCACCACCCCCACAGGGAGTAAGAAAAATGGTCATTTAGAGACAAATTGTGTAAACTGTTAAAATGTGGAGTAACAAAGAAAAAAAATAACTATTTAGAGGGGAATGATGTAAACTTGTATAATTGGGCATTACTATAAATATATCTTGATATATAAACCTATACATGTTATGTGGAATGACATGAAAAAAAAAGTTTAGAGGCAAATCATGTAAATTTCTAAAATGGGCCGTTACTGTGAATATGCTTTAATATATAAACCTGTATATACATGTAATTATGCGCCAATTATATCTTATAAGAGGCGAATCATGTAAAATGGTAAAATTGGACATTAATATAAATATATTTTAATAAATAAGCCTGTAGTTTTATGTTATTATTTGGAGTTAATAAGAAACCACTTTATGAGAAACTTCAAGGCTGTCAAATAACAGAAGATCTTTGTCGTCTGTGAATTAATTGTGATCCAAATTCATTATGTGCAGATTTATTTTTACAGACATCCTGCTGAGAAATAATTACCATCCAAATAGAGCTTATGCCATGTATTGATCTGGAGATCAGATTTGTGGTAGAGTATTTGCTCATTTCCAAGTCAAACCCTTAATATAAACATTAGCATCATAATTAGAAAAGTCACTGAAACATTTTCAATAGCACATTTAGTTGCTATTTTTCAATATCATTCTCATTACACAGAGCTATGACAAAACGTGTGATATGAACTGGAGATGCGTCCTCTGTATTAGAAACATTCTGCTCCAAGCGATTTCATATAGTGTTGGAGAGAAAATATGCCATTGCAATGTATCTGTTTATCCAAACTCAAACTTTGAAATATTTTTTGCAGTAATTAAAATAAAGCTGAAAAAAATTTAATATAAGATGAAAAACCTCAATGAAAATGAGAAATGTCACCATGGAATAAAATTGTTAAATAACTGTTTAATTTTCAAAAAAAAAAAAAAAATCTAAATTACTGAAATTAAAAAAGCTAATAAAAATGACTAAAACTCATAACAAAATTACTTAACAAACTAAATTCAAAAATGATAAAAAAAAAAAAATAAATAAAAACTATAACATTATATAGATAATGCGAAAATAACAATTGTTTCATGTTAGCTTTTAAACTCACCAGCATTATCATAATTTTGTCTTTTTATCAGTATTTACCATGTTTGAAGGTCTATGAGCCAAAGTGCTTAACCAGAGAAAGACAAGGAGGAGATGAACCCCTCGCAGAAAAATGAATGTGAACATCGCCACATTTATTATGGTCCTGCGGACCCAATTTATATTAAGTGGCCTTAACTACTATGTACTTACATTTTAATTAATAATTTAGTACAATGTACTTATTGTGTACATACATGTTTTTACATTGTACTTATATTAAAAAAAAACTACATGTAATTACATCTGTATTTAATTTCTGTAATTACATTTGTAATTTCACTGTTGACCCATACTTTACACCTTAACCCACCCTTAAACTTACCCATACCTCCAACTCTCTCCCTAACCTTACCCCTATCCCACCTCAATAGCAGCAAAAGTGTTTTACAAAACAATATGAACACAGTAAGTACATTGTACTTATTTTTTTTATGTAAGTACATAGTAGTTAAGGCCACCTAATATAAAGTGGGACCGGTCCTGCCTTTCAGTTAATAGAGTCAACCTTTTTTTTTTTTTAATGTAGAATGCAAATACACATAAGCACCAGACTGAAAATGATACTTTGAGTTGCAAAAATAGCTAAATCTATGCCACTATTGTTGTCATATTTCTTATTTGTTATTGAAACAATGATATCATTATTATCTTTATCTGTTTTTTTACTCAATCCATTTGCTCTAAGGTAGGCACTCTGTTTCTGAGCTGATGTGATTTTTTTCTCTCTCTCTCAGATACGATGGACCAAGACAGCAGGAAGTGCTACTGACCGCATCCAGGACTCCAGCGTATTCAACGAGACACTGCGCATAACCCGCATCCAGAGGCACCAGGGCGGCCGTTATTACTGTAAGGCTGAGAACGGCCTCGGCACTCCCGCCATCAAATCCATCCGAGTGGACGTCTACTGTGAGTTAACAAGCTCATTCGCCTGTCAGCAAAAAACCATGCACTTGACACACACTCTTGCAAGTCAACTATAGCTCGGTATTAGCTTTTGCTGACTGTGCCTCCATTTCTCTTTTAGCTTTTGAGATGCATACTCAACCTTGATTCAGCACTTCACTTAAGCCCTTAGGTTATGAATTGTGGATAATCAGTTGGAAAGACACACTTATCAACAGAAGTGTTATACTGTAACTTCAATTTTATAAACCTACAAAGAAAAGGGAAAAAAGGGCTTTCTGATTGTAGCACTGCAAAAATGTATATATCAAAATTATATATTTAATATCAAAGTTACATATTATATTATTAATAATTATAATTGAGCATTGTAATGATTATTTAGATTATGAATTGAGTACTCTTATTGAAATGATTGAAGCTTATATACCTTTAAGCTTGCTGAAAGAACATTAAATTGTATTTCTCTTTTCTCTTTTCATGATTATGAAAATTAAAAACAAATTTAGTGTTTTTTAAATGTTTCTATCCCTTGCTTGTTAAGCTATTGCAAGTGCCCATTATTCAAAACTATTTCTCTGAAAAAAAAAGGATAAATGTTAGACACAGTAATCTAAATAATTTATCATGGCTGGATGACCTTCCAGCATTGTTTATAATGGGCCAGAATGTTTTCTAAGCATCAATGCATCTCTCACAAGCTGCTTCATGCAGCTCGGAGAGAGACAATAGCATAAATTCCAAGCATATTTTACATGCCTACTTTAGCACAATATTCAGTAACAAAACAGGGTGTTATAATGATTAAATCTTATCCTCTTAAGGAGCTAGCCATTAGCTGTAACCTTTGTGCCCTTCAGCAAAGAATGCCCCTGAAATAAGTGTACAGTAAGTCACTTTGAATAAAAGCATCTGCTAAATAGCTGCTTAGAAAATATTTTATCCACTTATGGTTTCATTTAATGATACAGGCACAATAACAAAGCGTTTTAATGACTGGGCAATAACACAAGCAGTGCTCAAGGAAACAATATACTGTTAGGACATTTGCAAAAATGTTCATTTAAATTCATCAACATTTTACCCCCAAGGCACTTTCTGTATATTATTGCCTAGTGATGCTGTCTACAATAGCTGAAGTTTTCATTGCTGTATAAGTGAGATTTTCCAGATTTCTTTTTACATTTTGAATATTTTATGCATTTATTTAAAGGGACAGTAAATGCATTTATAATGTAATGTAATAAAAAATGCAGTTTTTTATTAAATGCAGAACTTCCTATTAATCAAAGAATCAAAAAAACATTAAGCAGCACTGTTTTCTACTACAATTTAAAATCAATGTTGTTTTCAACATTGATAATAAGAATTTTTTCTTGAGCACCAATAAAATCAGCATCTTAAAATGATATCTGCTAGATCTTGTGACACTGAAGAATAAAGTAACAATGAGTAAAATGCAGCTTTGCAATCACAGAATTAGATACATTTTTAAAATATTTAAAATAGAAAACCGCTCTTTTAAATGAAAATATTATTTCACAGTCCAACAGTTTTGACTATATATTTTTTTTATAAAAAATACATGAAATAATTCCTTAAAGCATAAAAGACTTCTTTCAAAAGCATTTAAAATATTTCCAACCGCAGACTTAAAATATATATATCAAAGAATACATTGAGGTGTCTCATCATACTAGTGATTTATGGAAACCATTAACTCTGCTTATGTTTCATTACCACTTTATGTTTGAAATGAATTACCTCTGATATTGTTGGACTTATGGGAGCTATAATGGAGCATGTGTTATTTCATGTATTTCTTGTCTTCCACATTCTTATATCATCAAAAGCCAGACAGCCAGATTTTTTTTATGTGACTCATCATAAGAGCATATCTCATCTAGGTCTCTTTCAAAGAGTTTTGCCCTCACACGCGTCATCATTTTAAGTCCACGAACACTTTTATTTTCTTCGAGATGCCACATGCCCTCATTATCGACTCAAAGGTACTTCTCGTTGAAGTTCTGGCAACCACAGACTTTGCTGCAATCAAACTCGAGCCTTTGAATAGGTGATGAAATACTTAAAATGAGAGGTTTAATGAATGAGTGAAATGAAAATGAGGATTTTTCTTCAAAGAGACATCGGTGTCAGTAAGCTAGCTCCCCATATTTCTCAATTTTTCAAAGGTTTACTCCTCTGCTATCAGAACCATCAAAAGCTATCACAACCTGTCAAAAAAAGAGTTGTGTGTTGCCTCTGTTCCCTACAGACACGGAGGAGCCATAGATGTTGTAAAGTGATTTACGGTAGCACAAAGAGATGAATAGGAGGAGCGATGGACGATGGCAGGCAGCATTGCCGTGGGGAGACAATGAGGAGCAAGTCATTACCCTTGAATTAGAGAACAGGCCTCAGCTTGTCATTTTTATTCCAGGTTCACGGTGGACTATTCGCTGGTGGGCACTCACTTTTATTGATCAGAGACATGCTACTCCTGATGCAGTGATCAAAGCCTAGACACAATGATAAACAATGGGGGTATGAGTGGTTATGAACGAATGAATGGAATAGTGTCTCTTCTGTGGCTTGGTATGCTTCCAACATTTATTTATTTTTTTTTGTCATAAGCAAGACTGTACGACATTCACATTAGATGATTTGATAGAATTTTATGTAGAAAGGGCAACAGCACATCACATAAAAATAAATGATCATTAATGTTTTCATGACCGCTGGCCAAATTCAAAAACGAAAAACTAAAATTAAATCATCTTTGACAGCTGGGGGGGCCCCCTGGTGTTTCGGAGGCCCTATGCAGCTTGTGTATTCTGCTTATAGGGAGGATTGCTTTGCTCATTTAATTTCAAATCTATATGACTTTCTATTTTGTAAAGCATAAAAAAGGCTCAGTATTACAACTGTAACCTGGCGTGCTGGAAAATATCACCAATGCTGTCTGCCAAATAGTTATTGAGCAGATCGATTAATGATTCGAAAGAAAGATTTTGAAAGGCTTGGTTTATTTATAGCTGAGAGTCTAGAAAGGTTTTTGCTTTGAGGACAGTCTGTAAAAGCACATGCCTCCTCGTTCAAGCACTCTATGATAATTATGGTGGCTCTTGAAAAAAAATTGCAGTTGTAAAAATACTCACAATTCAGGTGCCAAAATAACAGGCGCCCCAGTGGTCCATCATTTTAGAAATTATGTTTGCTGTTAATGCTTGTGTGTTTTTGCACCCACTTACAGCTGTTTTCAATGCTTAAATTTATAGATTCCTAATGGAACTAAAATCCTAAATAAAGAAAAAAAAATTGAAAGAGGAATACTGATCCTTAAAAAAACGAAGATTTCAGGTAACACTGCACACTGTGATTAAATTTGTTAACATTAGTTAATGCAAAAACAAACAATAAACAATGATTTTTACGGATTTTATTTATGGAGATGAATATTAATTTATAAATGATTATATTGTTTAATATGACTAATAGTATTTTAATTATGTAAACCATTGATAATTAATGTTTGTTCATGATTAACTATTGTATATACTGAATGCGTATATTAGAACTTTTAGAACATTGTTGATTTTGGTTAATAATGTACTGTTCATTGTCACTTGTAATATGTTATATATCGCATTAACATAAAGAACCTCATTATAAAGTGTAACTAGATTGCATTTGATTTAAATAAAATGCACTTTAACTGCTATTTAAGGAGTTAGGTTGATGTTAAATGATGTTGGTGTTAAATATGGAGTTAAACAAAAATGTAGAAAGTATTTTATGTGTATCTTGGAACGTAAACAAAAAGGCTACTTTATGAATTGCACTCCAGTAAATTTCAATTCTTTTATAGGCTCCTGCTGAATTTAGGACATTTTTGGCTCATTAAGCAATCCGACAATTTATTTCTTCAATCTCTGAGCAGCTTGGAAGGAAACGGGGGAAAAAAATCTGCTATATCACACTATAATGTTGGAATTATTCCACATTTAGAGGTATATTTAGCAACAACGCAATGATAGTAGTGGCACACAACTCTTCCTGGTGTTTGTACCACCATAATGCATTTCAATTGAGCTCATGACTTTTTTTGAAATTGGGGCAATAATATGGATGCATGAAGTGGGGCATAAATAAACCTAAATATGGATGTTTTTGTTTACCTGTAACCCAGTTCTCTGTTTATTTACATTCTGTCATTTCCATACTTCTGTCCTACATGCCTGTGAATATTAAAGGCTGTTTTACATACACTACATACACACATTTTTCAGGGCAGTTTGAGCAATGTTAAATCAGTGTGACCAACCCATCCATTTACATTTCAGATTTAGATGACCCCATTGTGACGGTCCATCAGAGTATTGGAGAGGCAAAGGAGCAGTTCTACTATGAGAGGACAGTGTTCCTGCGGTGTGCTGCCAATTCAAACCCTCCGGTGCGGTACAGCTGGAGACGGGGAAGGGAGTTCCTGTCTCAGGGTTCGGACAAGGGTGTGGAGATCTATGAGCCATTCTTCACCCAGGTAAGACATTAGCTCAGACGTACTGTATTCACAGCAGTATTGTAATTTGGAGTAGACATCACAGTTATGCAAACCATTTTTACAGAATGAGATAGCTATTTAAACTTATGACATTTAACTTAAAATTAACCTATTTTGTCTCACAATTCTGACTTTTTTCAGCTAAGTTTTTAAATTAAATATATGGCATTAGTGAAACAGAAGGACACACATAATTTGACAGTTAAAAAAAAAACTGCTTTCAAAACGCAGTTATGTCACATCCTATAAGGCACAGTGATTGGCCCAGAGTGGATCCATACTGGTAATTAGTCATAAGACATAGGGTATTTCAGGACCTGTTCCGCTCTTATTCATATTCCCTACAGAGAATCAATCACGCAGCATTAGTCTGTGCACTTAAGGGAGATTCTGCATGTTGTTTTCAATAGAGCCTTCTTTATCTTTCAGCCTCTTCAGAACTATGAATATGAAACTAATGCACTGCAGCTTTCTGTCAATGTCTCAGGTTAGAAACAGATCAAAAGCTTAGTATCTTCAGAACGTTTTGGTATTAAGCAGTGCCACTATTTTGAACTGATGGACTTTAAGTGCCTATCTTTGTAGAACTGACCTCAAATAATTTACTTATCAGATAAAAGTGAGCCACTTGTGCACATAATCAACTGGTTTTTAACTGGTTTGGCTTCAAAATATAAGCTTATTTATTTTGCCATCATAACCATGCATCATTATATGGTTAGTTGCATTTAATTATTAGTATTTAGCATTGTTTCCATGCTGTTTATGATCAGCATAGATCTGTGCCGATTTTTGGGGGCCACTAAGCACCAATTAAAAATCAGTGCTGTATTGTAAAATGAAACTCACAGGATTTACAAATTGTGTAAGATTACTCTATAAAGATCCAGCGGCCAAAAGGGGTTCAAGACCAAAATTAGCACATTATCAGAAGTCTTTTAAAGCACAAAAAAGCTCAGATTAAAAAGTCAGATTAATTGGATATGGCTATTTTTTTCTCTCTCTTTGCTGATTGTATTCCGAATATTGCTTTATGTATGGAAAAGTTTTCAGTTTTGTCAGTTGACAGTTTGTCTAACAAAACAGAAGTTATATATATATATATATAGCTTAATATCATTAATATTAATAATTATTAAATGTGAACTAAAGCAAAACCCATTGAGTTCCTGCTCTATAAAATGTTGTCTGCTTGGGTTGTAGGGGGAGACCAAGATCCTGAAGTTGAAGAATCTGCGTCCGCAGGACTATGCTAACTACACGTGCACTGCCTCTGTTCGCAATGTCTGTGGCATCCCCGACAAGAGTGTGCTATTTCGGCTCACCAACAAAACCGGTGAGAGCAATACCAGTGCCTTCTCCTTGTGCACAGTATTGTGTTATTAGTCACCTTTTGCTATATTTGAGCCATCCAATGAGTAAGAAACTACATGCGAGCAGCACCACAGAAGCAACTCTCAAAAGGAATTGCCCCGAAGCTCTTGTCACCACAAGTGCTGTGTGGTCTGATAATCAGTGAGCTGTGAGGGCTGCATGTGTTATTGAGTATGTTACGCCTGTTACATTTAGAGGCCTGCTGCTACTTTTCTCCTCCTTCATCGGTTGATGGCTGAAGAAACCGCCCCAGGCAGATGTTTTCACTGGCCTTGCATTTAATTCAGTCCACGGCAAAACCATATTCTTAAGGAAATGGCCCTGCGGGTCCCTGTGCTCCTTATCTGTCTCGGTGGGCTTCACATGCTGCTGCGACGAAGACCTGACCTTTACGGAATCCATTAAAGAATGAACAGAGTCGGCAGACCTTTCCTTCTGGCCATCTCTGTTCTTCTATATCTCTCTCACTCTACCACCCCTCCCATCCTGCTCATTTTCTTGCACTATACTTCTTTCTCATTTCTTTCTCACATTTCTGGCAACACATCGGCTGGTGATGATGTTCACGGCACAATCCCGAGGGTTGACTGATTGCTTTGTCCTTCCATCATAGCATGCCAGTTTGTTCATGGGAGCAGACCTTGATTATATAGATTGGATATAGCACATGTTGCATTACAGGGCAAAGTAAATCAATCCCTTTGGATGATAATTGTAAACACACACTTTTTTAAAGTATTAACACATTGGAGTAATAAGGTAAACCACCATAATTGTCATCAAGCTATGACGGTATGTGAACTTTGTGTATATTTTCTGTAAATACTCACTTGAAGATGGTCATGCACCTGGTTTTAGGCCCCGTCCACACGGAGACGGAGCTTACCCCAATCCGATCTTTTTTTTTCCCTCGTCTTAAGAAATATCCGCGTCCACACGAAACCGCATAATGATGTAGTATACATGCCAGACCACTATGTGGCGCTGTAATTCTGCCACAGAGATACACTAAAAACAGAGAAGAAGACTTGGACTATGCTCATAAACATTGCGCGTGGTACACAAACGATCATGGAACAATACATTTATTAATCAGTGTTAATGTTAGTTAATAAAAAGACAATCGTTCAGTGTTTGTTCATGTTTTTGTTGCTGTTATGTGATGTAGAGGTGTCTGACTAGGGGGGAGACGTGGGCTGATGACATCATCATTTCAGAAAATATACGGATTAGCCATCCAGACGAAAACGCAAAGACGGCGTTTTCAAATTTATCCAATCTGGGACCGTGTGGACGAAACGCCTATCCGATAAAAAATTTGTGCGTATACACAGAAACGCATCTCCGTGTGGACGGGGCCTTAGTTCCTGGTTTCGTTCCTGGAAAATTGCATCATGCCACTGAATTAATATTCATGAGTCAAGATCATAAGTTTTATAGTGTCTTCTTCCCTTAAGTTTAAAGGGATACGCCACCCAAAAATGACATTTTTCCCATCATCCTTGCTTCTAACTTGAAGACAGACTGAGAATTTCAGATTCCTCAAAGTTGAAACTTTAAAAACCAGGCAAAACAAATAGCATTGTAATCCAGTTCCAGTCCCCAGTTGTTTAATCAATCCATTCCCAAGTGAAATGAGGGTGTGTGTGTGTGTGTGAGAAAAATACTAATATGCTAAACTTTTTAAACTATAAACCATCATTTCTGGCCAGCTGTGGTACATGCGTTCACTTGACGTAAACACAGAGGTAATCCATAAACCCCCAGCTGATGAATCAGTGTCTCCTAAAGCAAAACAATGTGTGTGAGGTGTGTGTGAGGAAAATACTAATATGTTAAACTATTTAAACTGTAAGCCATTGCTTTTAGCCCACTGTAATACTCGTTAATTATAATTAAATGTCAAATGTGATGTACAGTAAGTGCAGCAGCACTCATGCAGGTATCCTTTTAAAAAAGAAAATAGATCTTCTACATAAAGTTGATAAGAGTAACCCTCTCTGTTTTTGTCCTAGCCTCACCGACTATTAAGCTGCTTGTGGAAGACCCTATTGTGGCCAACCCTGGGCAAACAGTAATCCTGGTGTGCATCATCTCTGGAGGCGAGCCCACCCCGAGCCTGACGTGGGTTCGGAACACCGAAGAGCTTCCAAAGAAGAGTATTCTCAAGAGTGAGACCCTTACAATACCTGCCATCAGCACGGAGGATGCTGGTGTTTACAGCTGTGTAGCCAGTAACAATGTGGGAAATCCTGCGAAGAAATCCACCAACATTGTCGTCAGAGGTGAGAAGCCAGGCCTTGAGGCTTTGCTGGTTTAGTTTGTTTGGTCTAGATGTACAGTATCATAGGCATACCAAATATTGTTTTATCTGAGTTTGATGTTAAAGTGGCCTGGAGTGCTTTGTGACAACCTTAGAGTATGAGTTTGCATCTGTTTAAAACTAAAAACTGCCAGTAGGTGGTGGTAAATATCTTTATGAGTAAGTAATTAAGTCATTACTTCATTTTTGTTTAAACTGCTGATTCGTTCAGGAATTAAAAAAAAGGCTCACTTTCTGAATGGGCCATTGAATCATTGGTTCACATGATTCATTCAAAACGCAGATTCATTCAGAAACTAATCACCGCTGTGTTGCTCAGAGACACACCACAGTTTTGCTGTGGCTTTATATGTAATATTTTCATTGCCAAAATAAAAATATTGTGTTTAAAATTTAACACAATATTAACTTATAATTTACTGAACTGTTGTATAAAATCAGATTTGCACTCATTCGGGACAAAAATATCTAGGATATCTCTCGCTGCTCTTGTGAAATCACATATCATATGATGTAAACATTAGGGCTGGGACAATAAATCGATGCTGAAATGATTCTGATTCTGCGATTTTCCGAAGGCATCATCATTCTCTCTTGAATCATTTCTTAAGCTTAGTTTTTAACAGAAGGTGGGACTGCATGCTTTAGAAATAGCAGAATTCTGCTTGCTTCCCATTCCTTACACACGCACCATTTGATCCTAAAATAATAAAGTTTGAAAAGGTTGAAGCAAATGACAAGGATGTTCACAGTGGGCATGTTTACATTAATCTTGCATCATAAAAGCATAAAAGCCAATGTACAAGTACATTTAACCACTTGCATTGATCAGCTGAACGCACAAGCGCTCTTTGTGAGCATTTGAGTGTGCGGTTAAAAATTTGCCGAGAGCGCTATTTGAAATGTAAAATGACCATTGCAACAGGTCTGGGGCAGGGCGGTGCGTTAGCTGCGTTAAAACATTTCAATCATGTTAATTTTCCATAGCTACTTAATTAATTTAACACAAATTGACAACCCTAGTTTATAGTTAAAATCAACTGAAAATTTACAACCAAAACAAACCACATCACAGTCCTGGAAACCTTAGAAACGTTAAATTTGTCAAGCCAATGTATTTATGTAAAATAGTATTTCAATTTGAAGTGCTCCCTCATGTTGTATAATTCTGTTTTGAAAGGTTATGAACAAATTACATTGTTAAACCAATGAAAAAACGTTTCTATGCAAATAAATATGACATTTGTATGTAGTATGTTATTGGTGAATGAGACCAATTGCTTAAAAAAAAACAAATGTTTCCAAATTTTTTCACAAAAATATTAAGCAGCACAACCTTTTTCAACATTGGTAATAAAAATAAATCATTCTTGGCCATTATTGAATCAGCATATTAGAATGATTTAAGTGATGAAGGATTGTGTGACACTGAAGACTAGAGTAATGACTTTGCCAACCCCCGAATAGACTGCATTTTAAAATAAATTAAAATAGGAAGCAGTTACATTCAGTAGTTTTATTTTTATTGAATTTTTTATTAAATAAATGCAGCCTTTGTAAGCTTAAATACATTTTGAATGGGAGTGTGTATATATAGGATGCTGCTTGACAAAATGCAAATAGTCCATGTTAGTAATAACATGGGGGTGTAAATAGCATATAATTTCCTTTAAACTCAGTGTAAATTGCCTCTGCTAATAAGTTTTCAAGGCTCTCATATTGGCAGTCAGCATTTTCAACTATATTCATTTCCATTTATCAATGCATAATGAATTACTTAATGATTATCATGAAGGTAAAATGACAGTACATGGGGTAATAAATATATTGACAATGAATGCAGCACACAGTTATGAATAATGAATGACAGTATGCATCAAGAAAACAACCAAGTTGTGGTTTGAAGCTGATGTGAAAGGACGAAGATGTTGCAACATCTGAAGCGTTATTAGAAAACTATTTGTTGAAAGTTGCTTGAAGGTTTGAAAGACTGAGCATTGCTCTGAAATGTCTTATAAATAGGTGTTTTTCCAGCCAGCATCATTACCTAGTGCAATGAATATCCATGACTTTCACGTACTAAATCTAGATAAAATGTAATGGAGAAAAGGATTTGCTTTTTCAGGCATCTGTGTGCGTGTGGGCTGCTCTCTGGTGAAGCTTTACTATGCATGCTTGGAGCAGCTGTTGTAGCTTACTTCACAGTTACTCCTTCTCAAGATTGATCCCCGGTGTGCTCCAAAAGCTGTTTACACATCTGGAGGTCCAGGTTTTCATGTGAATCCCTTACTGTCTGTCAGCTCACCGGGTCTGGGAAGAACAGTGAGATTACGCATTTCCATCGTGTGTATGAGACTGTAGAGTATGATCGCTGTCTTCAGTGTCTGGGCCTTTAGTCAAGTGTCTTCTGCGGATGCATGTCCATGGCATCGCTGTGATCGCATCCCTCCCTCCTCAAGGGGAGTGGAGCAGATCCCTCTGACGCTACCTGTGCCGGTTTCTCTGCCACGAGCAAAGGACTGCCAGCTAGCACTCTAGGAGATTGGAGGGTGACAGTGAGAGATTCTCCGCCGGGCCACGTCCCACAGACCTTACACTTCTCCTGCAGCGCATGTCCTGTGCGGTGCTGTGTTCAGGTTGTGGTGTTTTCCATAGACCCCACTATATCGTCACAACATACCTCGTAGTGACCGACTGATAGGGAACATCTGGGTAATGTATGTAACTATCCTTGAACTATTCGCTGTGGCCGGGACACATTCTCTGCTCCTCGGTGTAAAACCTAATGAGTGGATGCATGCTTATATACCTGTATGCACAGGGAGTGGCTCAGCATGCAAAGTCCACTAGAGTTTTCTCTTAAATTCAGAGATGACTGGGTTCCCAAGTGAGACCCCACTATGTCATCACAACATAACATTTCCATTCCCTCCATCAGGGAACGAGGGTTCATCATTTTTTTTTTTTTTTTTTTGGACTGCATCATTTTTAGAAACCTTTTAAAATCTCCTTTTTACAGTTTGATTGAACTCATGAGTTTGGTTTGAAAGAGAGTAATTGTGGTGAATAGATTCTTACAGAATACTTCACAATTTAATGTCTTTTGTATCACTCAGCACTCTTTCTTCTCACATAATAAAATTATTGAACTCAAATCAGTAATAATTGTATTTTTTTTCATATTCCATTTAGTTTGTCATTTAATAAGTGAGATAATACTATCAGCTGGACATTGTCGTAAATTATACAACAGTTTTTGTCTTCAAATTTGATTGTTTGAGCAGTGTTCCATGAGCACTGCTATAACAGTCTTAACAGCACTGGGAGTTTTCACTTTTTGCATCACTCTGCTTATCTGGACTCTGTTTGCATTAGTGGTGAGGACTTTTCAGTATGTGCAGCGGATGTTCATGAATGATTAACTGAATAATAATGAATTCAAAATGAATAACTGGTCAACTAAAACACACACACACACATTTGTTTTTGTGAAAAGTGGGGACATCCCATAGGCGTAATGGTTTTTATACTGTAGAAACTGTATATTCTATCGGCCTTCATCTAAACCTAACCCTCACAGGAAACTTTGCGCATTTTTACATTCTCAAAAAAACTCATTATGTATGATTCATAAGCTTTTTGAAAAATGGGGACATGGGTTATGTCCTCATAAGTCACCCTCTCCTTGTAATACCTGTGTCATACCCATGTCATTATACAGACTTGTGTCCTGATATGTCACAAAAACAAGAGCGCACACACCCACACACACACACACACTGATCAATTCAGGTATGAAACAAGAGACCTTTGCTATGAGTAAGTCATAGAATTATTCATTCATTCATTCAATCATTCAACTGATTCATACAAAAACACTGATCTGTTCAAGAATTGGAGGTATGCAACAATTATGCTGCTGTGCTGGCAAAGCAAAAACAGATTTACTACCAAATTTGTTTATAAAATGTAAATTACTCTATATTAACATTGTTCATCTAATTATTGTAACAAAAGCAATATAACTATTGTTGCACAATTGTGCTGCTTTGCAGTACATTGTTCCACGTTAGAGTGCAGTTGTTTATTGCCAAACATTACATTCCAAGACACTTTTTGCATTATTCATTCATTGTAATAATAAAATGATATTATTTTAACATTCATTCAAGACTTTGTTTTCTCACAGATACTAATTCTCTGGTGGCTCTGTTTTTAGTCCTGATAGCTCTTCTATAATTGCTATTGCAGAAACAGACAATCCAAGCCACTAAAAAGCCACTTTTTCTGGAGCATTAGACATGCAATTATTTTGTCTGACTGCTTTTTTTCTTCTTTTTTTTACCTAATGATCCAAAACCCTTACAACACTATCAGAGTATTTTCAATGTATATTAAAGGGGTCATATTAAGCTATTAAAATTTTTCCTTTCTCTTTGGAGTGTTACAAGCCCTTGAAGATCTGTAAAGTTGCAAAGACTGAAGTCTCAAATCCAAAGAGACGTTCTTTATAAAAGTTAAGAGTCAACCACTCCTACTTAATACAGCTTGTTCTAACACGACCCTACATGTCTTCATCATGATGTGGGAAGATTTGCATAACACTGCCCAAATGTTCACTCAAAGAAAGATGGCATAACTTTTATTCTGTTGCCGCTGCCGCCATGTTGTGGAGACACTGTGTGTTTCATGTTTGGCCTTCCAAAAGAGAACACAACTAGAAATCAGTGGTTAAGTTGTATTTACAACACCGTTCCAGAACAGCTGAACCTAAATATACAGATGTCTGCAATGCATTTTGCGGAGAACAAGGAATGTTTACTGTGAGAGTAGCCTACAATGCCGGTGTCTGTTTCTATAAAATGGGACAATTCCAACTTCGCAAGGACAGTCTGGCACTTCTGACCTAAGGTATGTAAGTAAGTTTTCATATGTAAAGAATTTGCCACTGATGATTCAAACGCAAGTTTTAAGCGGTGTAGAGTAGTGCTTGTTATTTGTTGTTTATGTTTACACAGTACGATACGCAATGTGTAAAAAGACAGTATAGTCATTATAATCATTAATTATGTCCCCACTGGATGCAAAAATGTCTCATTTGTAATGGATTTTATTGGTTTTGTCTCATCACGCGGCTGGATACATCACAGTGTTAAGGGACATAACATTTCCGTCACACACTTAAGGCATTCAGCCAATTACAATGCACTGGAAAGCTGGCCAATCAGTGTACACCTCGCATTTCATAATGATTAGCCTTGTAAAACCATCATGTTTCAAAAAGGCGTGGCATAGAGGAGGAACAATAATGTACAGCATGTGGAAAATATTTTTTTGTGAACCTTAAACCACATAAACACATTGCATTACACCAAATACACAAAATAATGTTCTTTTTAGCAACGTCATATGACCCCTCTAATTTAAACTAAATTAACTTCCGACAATGCCGTTCACCTTACTTTTTTCTTTTTTTGATGTATAAGCCAACTTCTGATCATTTTCTACTACATTACATGGACAACATGAATGTGGCAATATCATTACCATGACTTTATGGCTCACTTGTGGCCAACACTGTCTTTTCGTCCTAGCCGTGGTTGCCATTTAGGCTTTATATGCTTTTCTTATGGATGGAAACAACAATATTGGCCAGAAAATATGATAGGCCCATTCTCTAGCTCGATAGATAGAGCACGGTTTTAGAATATAAGACTGTCAGAGGGGATGTTACAAGCATGAGCTCCACGGCTTCTTTCCTGCACAGATGGCAGAATCTCATTTGTTGGGCAAAATAAGCCAGGGATTGGAGAGAAAACGATATTACATGGTAGGGTTTGGAAGTTGGGTAATCCCAACACACTCTGCTGGCTACCTGTACAAAGCTTTATTATAGCAGCTGGACTGGTCATTTGAAATATGACCTTTTCTCCTGCAATGGGAAAAAGAGCATGTGTAGCCAGATGGGGCAGTGTTTGAAGTGAAGAGGTAGAGCTGTTTGTCCAATCACTGTTTAGCCAGGAAGCTGCATGCTTGAAAATTGATGAAGGTAGAATAAGATCTATGATTAAAGATTTTAATTACATATAAAATGTCCATTCATTTGGATTACACAGTTTTAACATTTAAGTAATAAACATAATTTGATGCATATTTCTCAGTCATACATAATGCCATAAGAATTAGATTTATCTAATAATAATAGTAAACTGAATGTTATGTAAGTACAAAATAAGTTTATATATTAACATAATTATATTCAATATAATGTATACAATACAATATAAACACACACACACACACACACACATATATATATATATATATATATACATATATACATATATACATATATAACATGGTTCCCTGAGAGGGAACAAGACACTGCATCCTCTAGCAGTCACTATAGGGAACGATAGAGGATGCAGTGCGAGTTCCCTTGAAAGGGAACATACAGCATGGTCAGTAAAGCCATATTCCTGGGTGAATGATCCTATGAGCCTGTTTTTCTATTTTTGGTGTTTTAATAAAATAAAGGGAATTCATAAAATATGATACCTAATTTTTATTGATGATACCTCTGCATTTGGAAAGAGAATTGTATTTCTATTTTCCAAATACTTTGTTCTCAAATTCAAGAGAATTTCTAATGGAATTGTTAAGGATTTATTAAATCATTACATTTCTGATCCCTTTCCCTGTTTATGGTGCTTTTGATGCTTGCTTATAATTGCATGAAAATTGTATGCACTCCACACAGGAAAATTATGTAGTAAATGATGATGGAATTTTAATTTGTTTTCCATTGCTTCCTTTAATATAAGAAATGTCTTGAATAATCTTGCTTAGCTCCTACACAGGACAAACACAGGGCAGTGATTACGGGGGCAGATTGGTCTGATGAGACTCATAGTGGGACGTTATTCAGCAGCACCCAGGTGGGAGTAACCAGATAGCCATCCCTGAGTAAGGCCTTTTCTGACAGCTCTATTCCAAAACCCTCTGGCAGCATCATCAATAAAACCCACCCCACCCTTCCCCAGTTATCACTCCAATAGTGAGCCTTGTCAGTACCAGCACAGAGCCTCTTCAGCAGATTATGCCAAATGTTGCAGGTTCTGCTCTGCAGATAGCTGGAAAATAACCTGACTCGTTCTTTATAAGATATTTATTAGCTGGAGTTGGGGTGTTGGGAGGAGCATTGATAGAAGAAAGGGTATTGCTGAGCCTGCACACTGCCATAGAAACTCATCTTTTTATTTATTTACAGAGGCGATATCATCTCCCGTTTGGGCCATGTTCCACCAAGCAATCAAAACAGGCATGCAAAGATTGGTCCTACCATCCCCCTACTCATGGCACCTGAAATTGATCTTATTTCTGATATGTAAATTGCGTTCTACCTGAATCGCTATGATGGTCGTTCACATAAACTATTTTCTCAGAAAAATTGCTATGCACATTCGCCGTTGTCTGTAGCACAGCAATGCATCAGTATTGTGAATGCGAGGGCACATTGGTGAGATTCCACAGGATATTATGACTGGATGCAGCTTGGCCTGTAAAGCTGTTTTCAAATTAGCGGGTCCAGCGATGATCCTCTCTTGCGTTGCACTACTTGACATATTCTTCCGCTAAATAACAAAATGGATAATAGAGAATTCAGTTGCTTTTGATGAGGCGGTAATATTAGCAGAGTGCTGCAGTGGTGACATACTACAGCTAAAAACAGATTTGTATTTAAGCATTTCCTCCGCTGTAATGGGAGGACTCACATCTTGTTGGTAGAGCTTTATGTTGATTGTAATACAGCCTGGGGAACGTGAGATGGTGGGTTTCATTCAATCATTTTTTTTTTTTATTATTTACTCTACATATCTATCTATCTATCTATCTATCTATCTATCTATCTATCTATCTATCTATCTATCTATCTATCTATCTATCTATCTATATATATATATATATATATATATATATATTGTTTTGCATTCACAGAAATGTGGCACCACATATTCATCAGTAAAAGACTTTTCCTGACTATTCTGACTACACCCAGAATATGCACGACCACAGGGCTGGTCAAAAGGATTATTGATTCTCATATAATGTTACAAGAGCGTTTTGACAATGATATGTTCTGATTGCTGAGCTGAGGAAACAGCTAACAAATTATAATATCACAAAAAAAGACGTATCCAAAACATAATCATTTGAAATGCATTCCCCAATACCCTTTGCATATATTTGACACCAGAAAGGAATCATCTACGAGCATTGCAAATGCATTATTATTGTGTGCATGCCATGCACAGAGCATTGCAGTAATTCAAGGTGAAGTCTTAATTCTTTCCCAGACATTTCATAAAACAAACAGTTACAAAACACAGGTGCAAATGGTGGAGAGAAACCATTATGTTGTCTCTTATGAGCTCCTTGTTATATTCTTCTGTTGGAAAGCTCATTAAAAGTTGAAGCAAAAAGTTGGATTTCCATTTTAAGCTTTTTTGAAATTTCAAGAGATGTTATTACAGCGGATTACTGTAAGAAATCCTCCTCAAACGCTCAACGTGAAGCAGCCTGGCTTTAAATGTTCTGGAAAGATTATGCAGCTTGTCTCTTGGTAATTGCTTACCTGCAGTGCCTTTTGATAATGACAGAACTCATGGGAAGGAACTGGACTCAAAAGCATTAACACCCTGCAAGTTTTATGGGGTCACCAAAGAGCACACAGTTATCTCACCACAATATTATGCTATTGATCAAGTCGCAAATTGACCAGTAAGGCAAGGCCTGCCGAGCTGAACCTTACCTTACATAATGAAACCCTGCGAAGTTGCAGCTCTGCTTTATCGTCCGTCTCTCTCTTAATATTCACTGGCAGTATCAGCATCGTAGTCCACCTTGAAACATCCTTTCTTAAGAGTCCAGATTGTAATAGCTTTTAATATGTGCAGCATGAAGGCAAATTATATTGGTTAATAAGATATCATAAAAGCTGTTTTTAAATAATCCAGTGACTGGTGAATAATTAGGGCCAGATGCACAGCATTTTTCAAAAAAAAAATTGGAAAATGGTGTTTTGCTTTGGCTCATGGCTAGCTTGAGATTTGGGATCCCACAAGTGACCAAGACATTTGACGTTTATCTGACCGCTTTACTCCTGTTGAGAAGAGAGCAGTGAGTGCTAATGAAGATTGAAACAATGCTTCAAATTTATGAGATTTCTGGTTTCTTTTATTGAAGTCAATGTGAAATGTGACTTTAGAAAAACGACATTCACAAACTATTTTACTTGTGGAATGTGACATTTCCCAGTGGAACAAGTAAAAATGTAGAGCAGGACTTGATTTGATTCACCGGGAACTGATCAAATTGTGAAAATTGGTCTGCATTACATTTGATGTATAATCATTTTTTATTCTTAACTGTTTTAAACTAATTTTAAACCTCTTAAATAGATTTTTTTAATCATTTTTAAACTTTATAAAATTCCATATTCTATTGTTGTGGTTTTATGTAAAGCACTTTGAATTACCATTGTGTATGAAATATTCTAGATAAATAAACTTGCCTTGCCTCTCAAATGATGATGATATATATATATATATATATATATATATATATATATATATATATATATATATGCATGTTTTAAGTGTACATTTATTTTTTTTTAAATTCAATATTGATGTTTTCATTTTAAATGTGTATATACATCAAATTAAAACATAAAAGTCCAAAATGATTGTATTATTCATTGATTTTTAAAATTTATTTAAAAAAAATCTGAATGTATATAAAAAATAGAATTTCAAGTAAATCATTTAATAAAACAATACCACCAGGAATGTTTATTAGTAATAAGTGGTTAAAGTCGATTTTGATTTCATGTTGACTTTAGAATTTTTTTTTTTTCTTGAGAACAGCAAGAAGCTATTTCGGTTTATTTCCTGTGTTATTTTAACCCCTAAATATCTTAAAATAGCTGCTGTTCAGTCTAGTGTGGCTTTTAGTTTGAGTTATTTATGAATGTGAGACACACTGTGCGAGATCTCTTAATCCAACCTGGCAAAGATTCACTCATTATTAGCGTGTGTGGAGTGGTGTGCAGGAGTGAGGAAAGTGTGTGTCATGTCACGCCGTTCTTACATCACTTCCAGTGTTGTATATGTCAGTATGGTTGAGTCAGAGTTCTTCTCAATGTCATTGTCAAAGGATTGCGGTTCTGTGAAAGGAATCTTCTGTTCTCCGAAGAAAGTGTGTGACTCCCTGACAATCCCTTATCTAAATAATATCACGTGTTTTGTTTCTGGAGGGGCCCTTTGTTTATTTCTCACCTTTTTGCGGGGTGATAGTGGGGTGGTGTATTTTAAGATCCAGCTTTATTTGTGCTGCGTTCACAGGCTAAGATGGTAGTCATCCACCTTCATCCCTTGAAAATAGCCCATGGGTATTTTATTAACATTCTTAGTTTTTTCATTTGTATGTCATTGGCTTGTCACAGTAATAATGGCTTGAAAAGCAGTGGTGTGAATGAATTGTGGCAAAATGTTGTACATTAAAATGTTTTGAAATTACATTAAGCAAAGACCTTTTAGCTATGTACACTTACGCACTGCATTTAATGAATCATTAAATGTGCAGTACAAATCTTGTATGAAGAGATTAAGAGACGTTATGATGGGAAATGTCCAGCATGTTACTACCTCTTGAGCAAACTGATATTTTATAAGAGGAAAGAGTCTTCATAAATGGATGTTTATTCAACGCCTTCTTTTATCTACCAGGAACTGATTAAAACGCAGTTTTCTAATTTTTGTTATAACTAACTAAATATTTTATATAAAAAATACAAATACGTACGTAATATGAAACAACTCAATATTTTACTGTACTTATATATTTGCTACCGTTAAATGCACTTTTATTTGAAAAATCTATTTATAAAGAAAGAACCATGCATTTGTGTGCAGTAAATCAAGGTAGTGAGCAGAATATTTTTATTTTATAATATTTGTAATGATTTTGAGGTACATTTTAAAAGTGTAAACATATATAGAAAGTAATTTAATTGAAACCAAGCTGAATTTTGTAATTCTGTGCATTATTTGTGTTTATTTAGTTACATGTTAGCAATGAAATGATCCTTTCTTTCCATAAATGTCATTTCCACCACTGAATGCTAAAAAACAAATAATATTATGTGAGATGTAATCAAATTCTCTTGTGAAGTATGTGTGTTCAATGGTAAAATAATCTAATGAAAGTATGTCTTAAGACTTATTTTCAAAAAGCTGAAAGGGACAAAATTGGCCAAAGCTGAAGAAATATCCCCATGAGCTGAATGTTTCATTGATGTTAAATCAGTCGCATTTCATTCTGTCCACACAGCTCTGAAGAAGGGCAGGTTCTGGATCACACCCGACCCCTATCATAATGATGACAACATCCAGATCGGCAGAGAGGTGAAGATATCCTGTCAGGTGGAGGCCACGCCGCCTGAGGAGCTGATGTTCAGCTGGCTGAAGAACGGCCGTCCGCTGCGTAGCTCAGAGCGCATGGTCATTACCCAGACTGACCCAGACGTAGCCCCGGGAACCACAAACCTGGACATCATCGACCTCAAGTTTACTGACTTTGGCACTTACACCTGTGTGGCCTCACTAAAGAACGGAGGGATACCCGAGATCAGCATAGACGTCAACATCTCCTCCACCACTGGTGAGTTATTCTTGTCCTTTACTGGTAATAGCTGGTTTTCCTCTTTCGGGACAATTTTAACAATGTTATCATCTCTATGAGATGGCATAGTAAATTATTTTGCATTGCATCGGTTTCATACATTTATTATGACAAAATCCCTTTTTTTCTGGCTACATTGTATTTAAACTTTATTTACTTATATCTGCTTAATGTTGACTATATTTGCCCAACCTACATATCCAAATGACTACCCCAGAATGGAATCCATAACACTATTAATTCTGATGCATTTATGTATTGTGTCCTATCCACCCTCCCACCCAATTTATTCTTTCTTTCTTTCTTTCTTCTTCTTTCTTTCTTTCTTTATTTCTTTTTCAAATTAAATGATTAATATAAAAATAAATCGTTTTATTTATATACTATTATATTATTATTTTAAGCTTCAGTAATTGTGCTGTGTGCTTTTGTATTTTTTATTTTTCTATATTTATCATTAATTCCTTTTTCCAAGTCTAATCAGTGGAGTATTTAATTGTAGTATTTCTGCTTCAAATTATTTATTTCAGTTAGTTCGTTTAAGTTTTTCTTCTAGTATTTGTATCGTATTTTAGTTCTGCTTTGTTTCAATTATAATAAAATGTTTCGTTTCAGTCAAAAATAGCAATAGCAATATACTGTAACCAGGGCATACACAAGTTCATAAACCTGAAGCCGTTAAATATCACTGCCGTGAGGATTCAAAAAGATTTACTAAGAACATCAATCTTTGAATATCTATGTTTGAACAAACTTGGCACTTATAATAACATTAATTTATTAATTATGAAAAGCGATTAACTACAAATCATGCATGTATTACTGAGTAAATGAAAATAAATTGCAGTGAAAATGGGGTTAATGGTAGGATGTCAGATTCTTTGGTACAATTTCAAAATTATTTATGATTAAGATCAGTTTTTTACAGTGATTACATTTAATATTTTTTTACAGACTGTTTTAGCACATTATGGTTTTATTGCTTCAATAAAACAAAATAATCTCAGCCTCCCCCATTAATGACATTTTAATAATACAAATGTCGATCTGAAAGGTTTTTTTCCATCAAAAAACATAGATAATGCTGTTTAAGGCCTTTTGATGTAGCCAAAATGGGTAATGTGATTTCTTTTCTGTCTCATTTCATTATGCAAAATATTCTCTGTTTGTTTGTTTGTTTGTTTGTTTGTTTGCCCTGGGTCTGCTAAAGAAGTCATGCTTAATCAACCTGCAGATGCACGATCTCTCTCCCACCAGGCTCCCTGCAGTCGCAATCGGAAATACATTCAGCATTGTTCTCCTCTTTTCTTGTCTTTTTTTTTTTTTTGTCCTATACTCGTTACCATCCCTTTATGTAAATCTGTCTTTCCCCCTCACCTTATGTAGGAGAGAATATAGATTTGTCTTTTATCTCCAATGGAGGAAAAAATTATTTTTTCCTCACTGTACAGTATTTATCTGTCTTTGTCATCATCTTTCATATCCCACATCTCATATGTGCATGATAGGTTTCGTTATGACAGTCCATTTCTTGTATTAAGTCTTTTCCTGCTTTTTAAGGCAACCTCAAAAGAATGCACTCATCTTCACTATCCAACTAGGGCCCATGTTTTCATGCAGCTCTTTTATTAATGGTGTTGAGCTTGTGAAGTGGGCCATGGAGCCTTTGACACTTCATGTCCTCATGCTTTATGTACAGTAAAGTAAGATTCATGTTTAATGGAAAGGGCCTGTGTGGCACCCCAGTGGCTAATTCCAGAGGAACTGATGTTTCTGTGGCATTGTTCAGGAGGTTGATGTCTTCAGTTGACCTGTCTCACAGAACATGTCATCATGTCAACCTGACCCTGCGGTTTCTGAGGTCTGGACTCAATCAGGATAGCTGATGGAAAGTGTTCTGGTCAAATTGTTGAGTCACTTGGGGATTTGATGCGGAAACTCACATTCCCTTGTACCTAGACGTCCTGAGTGCCTGTCAAAATTTGAAGGAATGGTATGGGTTTAATACAAGGATCTGTCAATAGCATTTGTCCATTACAACAGAAAATATGTTTGTTTCGTTTCCTAGTTAAAGAAAAAAAAACTCTTACAATGGAAGAAGATGAGGCTAGGCAATAAACATTAAACTACAAACAGCTTATAATTATTGCATGAGAGTATTTACATATGTATTGACATTAGACTAAAGTTGTTGTAGAATAGCTTACTAACCTTGTCTGTGTAAAGTGATATTCAATGTTTTGTTGTCATGACAAAGCAACAGAGATCAAGCCTGTAAACCCAGTAAACTTTGCACAATGTCCGTGCTAAGATACCAAAGAAGGAAGGTGACAACATCCTTGTTTACATAGAGCTGAGCCGGAAGTTTGCCAGACTGTTGTCTGGATTCAGTAGAAGAACATAAACCTTGTCTTCTTCCTGTTGTCTGCATACATGTATGATGTCTGACGGTGAAAACCAGCCAGAAACATTGTTATCTAACACCTGGTGGCTGACAGGATGTCTTTGTTAATGTATGGCAAAACTTATACAGATATTATATCTGTTGTGACAAATAACTAGACGTTTATTCACCTTGAACAGTAGTCCCACTGCTATAGATTGATTATTTCATTTATGCAGAAAGTAGAAAAATATATATACTGTATATAAATATACTATATATATAGTTTTTGTTGTAATTTTTTTTTTCATATCAGATAGATTTCTGAAGGGTCATTTGACACTGAAGACTGGAATAATGGCAGTTTCAAAATTAAAATTCAAAACAGTTTCAAAATTACATTTCAAATTATAGAAATATTTCAAATTATTTTTTAGTGTATAGTGTATATTTTTCTTCTTTATGAGTTTTTTTTCTTTCATTATGTAATAACCCAGTTGACTTGTATTGGACCAGGTCCATTTCTTTAAGGCCTTGTTTTTTTTACATAAAATGTTTTGTACAGTAAAATTATGCTTTGTGATATTTCCATAGCTCATTATGAATACAATATCATCGCTGTGATCGTCATCTGCTCTCTTCTAGTTCCACCCAACCTTACCGTCCCACGAGAAAAGTCCCCATTAGTCACTCAGGAGGGTGACACAGTAGATCTGCAGTGCCTGGTCTCCGGCAAACCCAAACCCATCATCCTCTGGTCCCGTGCTGATAAAGAAGCACCCATGCCGGATGGAAACATGCAAACCGAAAGCTATGACGGAGTTCTGCGCATCGTCAATGTCTCCCGCGAGATGGCCGGCACGTACCGCTGCCAAACCAGCCAGTACAACGGCTTCAACGTCAAACCCCGAGAGGCCATTGTGGAGCTCATAGTGCTGTGTAAGTAATGGACTTGTTTGTTTCTCATGCACTTTAGCTGGACCTAATTAACTTACATTCAGGCTAGAACACGCATTTCTGTCATGGTTGATTGGCAAACCATTAATTTTCTGTAGAAATAAATGAAAAAAGCATCATTCATTGTAATTACAGACAACCTTGGTGAGCGATGCACAATGCTGATCTTTTCTGCATGTCTCATTAAGACTCACAGACTCAATTAGCACAGGTGTAGAGGTTAATGCAATGTAATGTATTCCATATTAATATAGCATAGCATGAATGAATTACTGAAAAGGACTTTGACTCGAAAAAAGACAGGTACATGAGAGGGTCAGATAGAAGTTATAATGATTATTTCATTTATGCAGAAAGTAAAAAAAAAAAACATGTTCTGGCTATGGATACATACCTTACTCTCTCCTACAGATCATAAAATATCAAATTATAGTCATAATGCAAGTGAGATCCATTGCGTACACTTCACCTAAATTATCTGAAGAGATTTTAATTAAGTATCTGGCATTTTAGAGATGTCAGAAAGATCTGTTATTTCCCATAATGCCCCTGTCATCTTGTTAATAACTTGCACGCTAATGGACATGTGTTAGAAACAGTAGTGGCACATGAAGTGCTTCTCCAGACAGATTGTATGTAGTCCTTTATCCAGTTGGCCTTGTCGATAGTATTGTTCTCTCAACCACCGCTTTTACCTCTACTGTATGGCATGACAGGTCTGCTTTGTAAAAGAACTGCATTTCAGGGCAATTCACACACTTAAACACACTTTATACTTTTTCCACTGATTTTTTTTTTTAAAATGACCCCTGTGAATGCCTTCATTAACAGTGCATTCTGCTAGAAAACAGATTTCATTGAAAACGTGTGCTTGGAGGAACAAAATGTAGCATCAGCCAGCTGAAAAGCACTCACCACTTCAAGATATAATTGCTAAAACTGTATGGATCCACACAAAAAAAATCATTCTGGCTTGAATTTTAAATAACACTTCACAATATATCTTGTGTCAGCATTTTAGTTCTCTAATGTGTTCAGAATCTCTTTTTGTCTAGAGGGCCAGATTGGTCTGAAATTATGTGTGTTTCCTGTTGTGCTCTGAGTCAGTGATTTTGTTTGTTAGCCACGATTCAATGCTTTTATTGTGTTTCTGTGTAATTGCCTAGTCTCCCTGGGCTTTGTTTTTTGTTACACCTTACTATGAATTCAGCATGTGTGATCATTATGTCCTATTTAGGTGAATCAAATAATCCTGACCTTTACATATTGCACGGGCTTAGTGAAAACTAATGAACACAAGATCTTGCAAGAGCTGTAGACCGTCTCATGAAATTTGCTTAAACCCGTCATACTTTGCTCTAGGATTATTATTATTATTTCTACATAAAATGAAAGCTTGTTTGAAATCGAATCATTTTCTTGGTGAGTCAAACGCATGTAAATTGTCACCTACTTTTTGGGCCATGATAATATAATTCAAAACTCTACTCTTCAGTGAAGTACTTGGCAGTTCGATTTTAGTTTTTATGCAGACAGCAGCACTTTAGTCCATTTAGAAATGTGCTTATACTTCACACAAACATGACTTTTCATGTGTTTCATTTTTCACTTACACAGAGTCTAATAAAGTTTCTAAAATGACATTCAAGCACTGGAAAAGTATCATAAAAGCAACTTTGACGCATTGGAAAAATTTGCGCTATTGCAGAATTTCTGTGAAATTATATTACATTGATTCTTGAATGTTTCACAACACATTTTAAATGTGAAATATCCAGCGAGAGGTGCTACAAAATGTCTTCAGTTTAATCCGAAACGGATAAATGTGAATCTGGCAAAGTTTCATTATCTTGGTTGTGGTATGTATTGTAGCAGTTTGGATATACAATGGCTTTAAGTGAGGTTATTATTCATTTAAGTTAATATTCATTAAACATCTCAACCTAGCATCCCTCAGTGTGTTCATGAGAGAAGTAGTGATGTCTAATTTGTGAATGAAACATACTTTTGAGGAAGATCTTTTCATTGAATCATTTGATTCAGTTCACCAAACCAAACTGAATGATTCACTGATCCAGTCTCAGCGGTTCTTATGTCAGCAGCTCACTGGAGTCTGTATCTCACTCAAAACCATTTATGATTCAGAAGATCTGGAATAAAGCAAGGTTGTGTGCACCACTTTTGTGGTTCATTCGCCTCCTTTTTGAAAGCTTCCCAAGTACATTGAAAAATGATTTCTCATTTCTCTTTTTGAATACCACAGAAGAAACAAGACTCAAAAAGTCAAACTTATTTTGAATGGCATGATAGTGATTAAGCGAAAAAGAATTTTCAATTTTGGGAGTACTGTCCCTTTAATCACATTCTTCAAATCTCCATTTGAAGCAGCCATATATGTTACACGTCTCCCTGTTAGTAGTAGTCTAATGACAGATACAAGCTCTTTAGAAAAGCCATCATTTCCTGCTCAGCAGAAGCCCAGCCAGCATAAACATTAGCCACTCAAAAAGAGTAACTGTATTTGATGACTCATTCTCCAGCACTCTAACTTATGTCATCTCTCCCCGTGTGACAAAGGCCACTTCCTCCCCCTCCATCACAGACAGAATGATTGCAGTCAAATAGTCGAGGGGGGGTCCAGAGGTAATCCTTATGCTGCAGTCATTACTTGCAGAAGTCCAAGGCACAAATGTATGCCAGTGGATAATCAGTGGTCTGACAGCTGAATGGGTTCTGCAGCAAGCCTCTAGAACTGCGGGGGAGGAGACAGACAAAGAGAGAGAGAAAGAGAAACGGAGAGAGAGAGAGAGAGAGAAGGAAGGTGGGATAAAAGAACCATGACAGATGCTGAAAGAGTGAGGGAGGAAAAGAGAGAGGCGGAATGATGACAGTGCAAGAGAAAGTGTGGCGAGTGTACAGAGAGAGCATGTTTGTGAGAGTAAGCAAGGACTGGAGGATGTTTTTTTTTTTTTTTTTGTCCATCAGAGAGATTGCCCTGGATTTCGCTCTGTCAGAACGTTTCAAATCTGCATTACTTTGTTATATTGGTAATAAAATGAAACTCTTGCCCTTGCGTCACAGAACAACTAGTGCAGAGGTTAATGCCTGAGGGCCATCTGCTAACTTACCTTGGATTTTCCCCTTTTTTCATCAGCATTTAATCAGTATGATATCATTTCTGGACAGAATTAAATGCTGAACAGTTGAAACTCATTTCTGAACAGTATATACAACAAGACTATTAATTTGATTTGATCTATCCATCTGTTACTCAGAGCTGCTCTATGGACTGTAAACACCATATTTAAAGCAATGCAAAATGTATTAATTATTTTTTAGATAGATAGATGTGAAAAATACATAATTTAATATAAGATGTAATGCAGACAAAGTGAACTCAGACAAAGTGGAGGCAGATCTAATATAGAGTGGGAGCTTGTTCCACAGTGATGGGCCGGCCACTTCAAAGGCTCGTTTACCCCTCGATTTTAGCTGTTGTCCTGAAATTTTATCTTACCTGTCAGATTTTCCTACCCGAATTTACTGCGCATCAATATTGCGTCCTTTTTCTCATGCTAAACAGAGATAATTCATGTATCTGCATTACTGTAAGGGTAGGTTTAGGGTTGGGGTAGGTGCAGACTTTAATAAAAACGCAATCTAATTGGTAGAAAAGATTATTTCTTGTTGGTTTCCTGTAGCTGTATCCCTTCTAGCTACAACCGTGAATATAACACAAAATGACTGTATTTGCAATACTGTAAGGGTAGGTTTAGGGTTGTGGTAGGTGAAGACGTTAATAAACCATAACTTTACAGTAGAATTTTTCATTGTCGAATTGTACTACCCACTGTTTTTTAGTAGCAGTATAGCAGTCTCCATTAAGCGTTTATGAAGAAAGTTTAGATTTTTGATAAAGAGCGAAGAGAGAAGAAGCTGGACCCAGTGACTGCAAATTTGAGGCACCTATCTACCATCACACCTAGATTCCGCACTTTGGGAGAGATGAACTGATTCAGAGATTCAAGGTCAAGGTGATTTCTTGGCCTGGATTCTGATCTTTAAATGAAAATGAGATGATGCTCCCACCTCCCTTCTCAGAAGAGTGCAGAGCTTCAAGAGCTCATGATCGCGGACATGCCGGTGTTATGGTTTAACTGGTGGTGACCGTGTTACTGATCCCCACATTGCTTCCAAACACAATTTTTAACTACCACATTCCTATTCATGATCATTCTGGCAGCACGTGAAGGCAGCATTAGTGAAAACAGGCAGAGACAATGGTAGCTTTAGCCACATTAGCCTTACAGAGAGCAAAGAATCTCTTTTTTTTTTTTTTAAACAAAATATGATTTGTGATGCTTACTTTGTCTGGAGTCTGGACATTTTCGCAACAAAGCGTTGGTATCGCTCCTGCTTTCAGAAGCAATCTTTGCACAGCTCCAGCACTAAACTGACCCTCGTTTGTGAGCAGTCTGGTGTAAAATGTTAGCACAAACATATAAGACTTTTTTTCCTTGACATTTCCTTCGAAAATGGAATGTAACCACCGTGTCCTCCGCAGTCTTTGGAGACTCCTATGTTCGTTGGTGCATCCCAACACACACTTTAAATGGCTCTTTGGCGCTGACATTGTATCTCCAGCTGCTACATCAAGAGAACATAAATGGCAGACAAATGCTTCTCACTCAGGGCTTTGTATATGGCAGAGAGCATCAAAAACAGGCGGGACTTTCACCGAATATGACGTCTGGAACTGCTTGTGTAGATTTTTTGGGATTATAAAACAATGAGTGAGTAGGTTTTTACCATTATAGGCTGGTTGTTTTCACACCCTGTGGCCACACAGCTTTGTTCAGTCACCCTATAAAGTGATTTTTGCATTCTAGGGCACCTTTAACAGATTTATATGTCATGTGACTGCTATTTGAATGTGTCTCCATGATTACATATCTGTAGTTTAGTGACAGCCATTCAACCTTTCAAAAGCTGCAATATACGTTTGCTTTAACTTTTCATCACGAAGGATGAGTTTGATCTCCATAGAAGTCTCTGTTCATGGCTCTGATGTTAACAAGACGACCCCAGCATCATCCTTTCCGCATACATAGCTCTCAGCCTTCTGTTAGCATTCGGTTTAATTGCTCCTCAAAAACCACAGCTCGCTCTAATGCTCAGGCTGACTGCCACTGACCTTGAAGCTCTGATGGAATGCTAGGTTGAAAATCAACCGCCTGAGGACATCTGAAGAGCAACAGACACGATGACTCTGTGTCCAAGTTTGGAGATGAAATTTTCCTTGCTCATCTGGACTATTGTTGGCTGGTTCAAAGGTGAAGTGTATTATTTATTTGATATTCAAATACTTTCCCACCTCTTATTTGCAGAAATAGATATTAGTAATCATTTGTAGATTAATTTCACACTGAAGCAAATCTCAGAGAAAAATATAAGAAATAGAAATTAAGTTTAAACTAAGATATACAGTCCCTCTGTGATATATAAAGGTGATATATAAAATGAAGAGAAATTAAGTAAATTTATTTCTCATCATTGAGACATATTCCCAGTTGCGAGATAGTAAGTCATACTGGGAGATATAAAGTAACACTGGGAGATAAAAAAAATCACAATTTTGAGAAAGAGTTACAATTATGAATGATAAAGTTGTGAAATATAAAGTTGCTGTTTCAAGAAATCTAAGTTTCACAATTATGGGAAATTAGTGAAAAAAAAATAATTATAAGGGTTTAAAAAATTATCTTTTATTTATTTACTTTTTACTTTTTTTTTTTTTTTTTTTTGAGCTAATGACCTGAGCTTTAAATTTATTTTGAACTGTCAGAATTTTGGTTTATTTCAACAGCCCAGTTTCTAATAATATTTGTTAATAATTTTTTTGGGCCCAATGACCTAATGAATCATGTATCAAAATACACCCATCTTCTCAAAGATGGAATCCAAGTAGTTTGCATCCAAACTAACTGGCATGTAACATTCCTGATCTCATTCCTCCACTTGTTTCCCAATAATTATTTTCCCTCATCCCTACTTTCATCCCTTTCAATAAAAAAACATTGGCCATGCCAGGACCACTATGAGAACTTCCTCTGTCCACTGTCACTGTGGTAAGGTCTGCTGTAATATGACTATCCCTTCATACAATCTCTGTATGTCTGATGCAATTACGTGCAATTCAAAGTTCGGTCCAGAAATAACTGCATTTTTATGATGGACACAAAAATAACTGGAAGCAGAGGTCTGACAAATATCTAGTGTCCAGACCAAATACAAGTATAACTGGAGTATTTTTTTAAGCACTTGAAACCAATTATCTCCTGTCACTTGTGGAGTGTTGACACGGATGCCCCAACTTCTGTACCACACAACATGGCCAACGTTCGCCAGTCAGGGGGTTAATTGAATTCATTTTCAGATCATGTACCAGCAAAAACTACCCATCCATAATTAAGCGCACACTGATCCATGCAAGATGGACAATGATTGCCACAAAACCATTGACTGTGACAGAATTGTAACCTCATCACATAAGATTTTTTGCAAGAGGTGAACAGCTGCCAGCAGTAAAGGTCAATTGGCACTCTTGTCATTGCTCACATGCATTTGAAGGCGGACTAGACCAAAAAAAGGAGGGAAACAATAACAGAAAGGGAGGAAGAAACAGAGAGGGAATCACGTGAGCTTATATTGTCATTTCTTCAGGAGCGGAGTTAATCGAGAGCTGAGTCTATGTAATTAGAATGTGATGGGTTTTTTTACACTACAAGTCTTCTCAGTCTTACAGTACATTGTGGGAGGGGGGATTCTTTTTTATCAGAGAGGTGGTGTTGGGACTGTTAATTCTACCATGAGATTAGATTTTGATGATGGATTCTCATATCGTCATGTTAGTTAAGCAGACATGATGAATATGACTGCCGTGCACCTTGGACTTCTAACACCTTGGACTGAAGTAAGGTTTAATTGCATCTAAATGTGGCAAGGCTGACTGATTATTAATGATCTAATATATTTTAATGAAGGGATAATTGCAGTTAAACCCTGACAGTAACAACCCACCTTCTCCTCTTCACATTCTCAAAGCTGCAGGGTAAAAGAAGAAACTCCTCGAGAAGATTTTTTCCTCACTGAATCAGAATGAGCGTCATTCACAAAGTTCCACACATCCTCCACCACAGTGATCAGCAATAGTGTCACTGAAACTAGTCAATCTGCTAGCAAGGTGGAAGCGATTCTGTTCTTAATCATGCGGCTTTCAGTAGTGAAACAGTTCTGTTTTATAAGTAGCAGGTTGTGTTGCAGCAACATTGTTTACAAAATTTTAGTAGAAAAAACATTTGTGTACAGTATTCTGTGATGATTTATAATTAATTTTTGGAAAATACTCCTTCGGTGTGCCAATTTAATTAGCACGACACGTTATACTGTAAAACTGTGATTTTTTTCAAGAATCTTTGATGAATGGAAAGAGCCTTTTTAAAAAAAAAAAAATAGTTTGAAATCATATATATGTGACATACTGTATAAATGTATTTTACTGTCACCTTTGATTAATTTTTTTATTTTATTTTATTTTATTTATTTATTTTTTTGCAGAAAAAAAGTAATAATTTCTTTCTAAATAAATAAATGAGTACAAATTGCTGAGCCCAAACTTTTAAACACTAGTGTATAGGACTACATGTGTAGACTTTATTTATCTTTAAGTTAATGTAGAAATCTATTCTTTTCCATTTACGTAATATACTGTAATAATGTACTGCAATTTTTTAAATGTCTTGCCCAACTTTGCATGTTTATTTATTACGGTAATCAGTTTGACTAATTTGATTTCATTTTCTGCTACAAATAAGTATAGTATTCTCAACATTTTACCATGTTTAAATCCATTTAGATTATTGTTCCTAAAATAAGTGCATACAATGCAATAAAAACCCACAGATTCCATCTAGGTTCATCGATAAGTAATTGCAACTTAGACAAGGTTTAAGTAGAACTGATGTAGCCTTTGAGAAACTGCTACAAGAGAGATTTTTTGGACGACAGAAACTTATTCAAAGTGACAAAACACTGGGACAGCTCATATGCAAATAGGGATTCTGATGTGGAATATAAGAGCAGTGTTGGTCCTCATTACGAGGGGATGAAATTGGCATCCTGATTAGTGGTGTGGAACTGGGATAGGCGCTGGAGAATAGAAGAATATTCCTCTACTCGGACGACACAATAACAGTGTTCCATACTCGATGTTCGCTTAGTATTGCATTTGAAAACTGGCTGCCAGCCTAATTAGCATTGAACTAATTTATTCCCAATAGTACTAATTTATGAAAAAGAGAGTATGCTCATGCAAAAGTCCTGAATGCAATTCAAAGTACTATCACCATTCATGCATCAAGTCCAGCTTTTATACCCCTAAGAAATTTACCAAAATAGAACAAAAAACTACATTATTGCTTTAGTTAATACTGGACACAGATTTATAAAGAGGGTTCTGCAGGGACTTGTTAATGAATAGGTTTTATCACTTTCATCTATACAGAAGCCTTTTGTCATGTTATGTAATGTAATTGCTTGTTACAGAACAATTTCTCACACAGGTCAGAAACAAATGTTTTTGTGCTGCTAAACAGTCATCTATTTGCAATTAAGAGCCTTAATAATGATGTAGAAACTGATACAAATGATTAAAAAGTTTTAATAGGAAGTCTCTTAAAGAGATACTTCACCCAAAAAGAAAATTTTATGTTTATCTGCTTACCTCCAGGGCATCCAAAATGTGGGCTCGTGATGATACATTGATGTGTAAAGACACAAAATGATCGGTCTGTGCAAGAAACTGAATAGTATTTATGTCGTTTTTTTTTTTTTTCTCTGATTCATGCAATGTCCATTTGAGAGAGAGAGGTGGCGGTAATGCACTTATAAATCTGCAATCTGCCATAATGCAAGACATAGAAGAAGAACGCCTCATGTGCTTGCTGCTTTGAAACGCGTTCACAAGAGTTCTAACAGTTCGGACATTGCATGAATTACAGATTCGGACATTCGAATCGGACATTCGGACAATGCTTTTTGATGCTCACTTCCAATTTGGCGAAAAATAAAAAATGTTTTAAATAAAATCTAGACAAACTATAAGCTAAATTTATAAACCGTGAAGCTCAATAAAATAATTTGTTGAATTTAAAATATATTTATTTTCAACATTCATATAACAAAACATATTTCAAATAGTATTTTAGGGACATGTTTTGTGTTGTATAGGCAACAAATAAAAAAAAAAGTATTGGTAGAACATGTATATATATGTAAATCCATTTTGAAATATGCGTAAGTATTTTTTGGCCATAGTTTAAAATATGTTTAAATGTTTTTGTTGTTTTTTGCCATATTGATTGGGCCATATTTGTGTGCCCTATATGTTGATTAGATTATAATTATAATAATATTCATTATTAAAAATTTGGTCTTCATTCTGGAATGTATGTAGCACACGATTTTCATGATCCAGCCCATCTATAATGGATAAACTCCATAAATAAAATAAACCTTCATTGTATCTTTTTTTCACTCATACATTCACTAGATTAAATGTAAATTGCTTGCAAATTCAATTGATGTAGACTTCAGACATGTTGCAGCTATATATTGCTGAAAAAACACATAAAGCTTTTACTCAATAACAGCTTGCTACCATGCAGTGAGTCAATATGATACACAGCTGTTATTAAAATGTGTACACATCCAGTGTGCTACCATATTGTGCAATGTACGGTGCATTTATTAGCAATTTGGGACTGTTCTTAACCTCTTGTTGTAATGTTTCAACAAGTCATTTATCTGTTTGTTTTTTTCTTTCTACTTGCATACACAATTGATCCCATTTCAGCAAATCTATTTTCCTGTTTTACCCATATTGCTGAAAATCGATTTGCAAATACACACTGTTGCCCACCGTCACCTGTCTGACAGCGCGATAACCGCCATGACTAGTCTATCAAAGCCTCATCCATTGGCAACATGTCAGCAGGAATTGGTTCAGTTTGGGAAACTCAGCCGTGAAATTCAGAATGACAAAATGCGGTGGGTCCAGGCTCGCATCATTGCCTGAATAAAGTCGTTGTAGATACTGAACTGTTGACCTCAGCTGTAAGAGATATTATATTGCACAGAATGTAATCCACTCACAGCGTGGAGCCTCCACATGTTTGCCATTTGGAGTGGGGAAACAAAGTGAACAAACCACTGTTTTTAGAAAGACTTGCTCTAAATGTCATGATTGCTAAAGCTTGTTCTTGTTATTTCAAAATAAATGCTTCAGTCCACTTATTCTCTTTCTTTTTCATTCTCTCATTCCCTAAAAAAATGATGTTTATTTCAACCCAGAAAGCACAAAGCTTTTTTTATATATAAGATAATGCTTTTATTATTGTTATTATTAAGTTAAAGTGCCCCTATTATTATGCCATTTAGAATATTACCTTGTGTGTAATGTAGCTGTATGTGAATGTAAACAATCTTCAAATTGGCCGTGAATAACTTAACCCACCCACCCTGTACACTGCTAAAGTCTAGCTTGTTTGTGTGGTTAACATTATGTCGAGAAGATGCTGTGTCCTACGCTGTGAAAGTAACATTTGTTTTATTTTCACATCTGGAAGTTGAGGCTGCAAAGATTTAGTGGTTAAAAATATTTTTTTTCCACTGTACCAAAGCAGTACAATCTTTTTTGTGTTCCCATCATTTTACTGAACACTGCTTCTCTAATCTCACTTGCTCTTGGAAGATGGCTCAGTAAACAGTTTATTTAGACCAGCTGGCTCCACTGTATCACAATATGTTAGTATAATAAATAAAAGATTTTTATGTTTTCTATCAAGTGTTACAAGTACATACAAAACTATGGCCATTGCCATAGTTCTGTATTTACTTGTAACACTTGATATGCGCTCTACATGATAAACCAATTACAACAGACTGGGTCATCTGACCAATCAGAGCAGAGTAGGCTCACGGAAAGGAGAGTTTTAGAGCGTGAATCTCAGAACGGCTCTGAACTAATCTTTTGAGAAATGATGGAAAATGAAGTGATATTAAATGCATATTTTGAAAAAAACGAAAGCATTTTTTTGATCTTCCATGCAAGTAAACCTACTTTATGAGAATCCCTAAACAATATTTGGAACCTTAAAATGGCTTAATAAGTGCACTTTAATACAATTGCATTTTTTTTAATTTGTCATTACAATTTTAGTTGTTAGCTTGTATAAAAAGATTAAATGACTTTTTTCTGACAATTTGTTATTTTTATTTATTTTTTTGTTTTTGTTTGTTTTTTTGAAAAGCACAACTAAATAAGCTTGTCTAAAATATAATTATCTTGTCCATCAGTACGATTTCTTGTGTTTTTAGTGGAAGCAAGAACATCTGACAAGGAACAATTTCAACTTATTATTTTTTTATTTGTAGACATAAAAATTTTTTTTTTATAAATTGTCCAGACAACAAGAACATTTAGGTTTATTGGCTTCCAACTAATCTGAAATCTGAACTCAAAAACGCACGATGAAAAATTAAGTTAACAATAAATTTAAGGCAGCGGGGTAACAAAGTTTTTTAAGTTGACTCAGCAAATTGATTTTTTTAATAGTGTGTACACTATTCAGTAATGTATTATGTGTTTAAAAATCAATTTAAAGTGCATTCCTCATTTTTATATACCATACTAGTTTGGACATGCTTATTTGTTGTTACTACTATTCTCTACACATCAATTCAGCAAACTGTGTTCAGATCAGATGTCATTCTCTACCAACTTCATGAGTCAGAATAATCTAGACCACCTTTCCAACAGCCTTGCCCATATGTTTTTCCTTCACTCTCCGATTCACTGTCCTCATCATCAAAAAAAAAAAAAAAAAAAAGCTATAAAATTCTAAAGTGCACTAGTAGACTTTGTCTACTAAATTCATTTCAGTGTCTTTAAAATTATAAGAAGCATAGATTCAATCTTTGTCTGGTACAGTAAGTTTACTTTCTTTTTTGATTTCCAGCACTTTTAGACAGGGAAAAATATGTGTCGTTCTATGTGAGTTTGGGAAATTGGACTGAGATGAGCACGCTGCAAATGCCACTGTGGGTTTGAGATGGAGGGGTACTTTGTGTAGCACACAGTGAAGTGTGAATAGTCTGAATTACTGGACCGCATCTCTGTATTGCCTATACTGTTCTATTCATCTACTGAAGACATCCTAGATAACCATACAGATGATAAAATTTCAGGAAAAATTCATTCTTTTTGGAAGACGATATTCCAGGGCCATAGCAATCATTATGAATGAAATTTTCATTCATTAACCCTGCAATTAAAAGAGTTAATGAATGAACCCTGACAATAATTCATTAAAGCCACAGAAAATGTCCAAATTATAAATACTTATTGCAGCTTACACAGATGTGGTGTAGTATGTACTGTATGTGATGGAGAAGTAAAAGCGGAATGTGTGAATTCTGTGCATCAAACACTTTCTGTAAGAGTGTATGGCTCTCAGCGGACATTAATAGAAGTGCTGTGCACTACAGTAATGGGATGATTCTCAAATTCAGACAGAAAAAGTGCAAACGCTGTGCAGTTGCCAGCGCCCTTCTAAGGACATCATGTTACATTAGATGATGCTCTCCCGAGGCTGTGCTCTCTGATGGTGTGCATCATGGTGTATGTGCATGCGTTGGCTCGCAACACCATGAATCACTGATTCATGACAGGTCACCGTCTTATGAGTGAATGAGTCAGCAATTGTTCATTTTTTGCTGCTGTTTTGCTGCTTCGCAATGAGTATAAAACTTTCAAATTCATCTGTGATGTCTGTCTGTTTTTGTGGTTTTTGAAAAGTCTTTGAAAGACTTTTAACACCGTTTTATTTCTCATCTCTCCAAATTGCCAGGTTTGTCATTTGTATTGGTTTTATTGACTCTGGTGTAAATATGTGATTTGTGTCTGATGAGAATGCGCGTTCTTTTTTCAGATCCTCCCACGGTGGAGCCGGTGTATACAGAGATCAGGCAAGGTCTGGGCCGGCCATTCTCACTGAGCTGCAGGGTCTTACGTGCCCACCCCTCAAAAGTACTAGATTATGAATGGAAGCTGGGCACCAGACTGCTGACAGTGGGCCAGTTGGATACTCGGGATGAGACGGAATACCATGTAAGGGCCCTCAACCGCGAGGGTTACGGCGCGTACACTTGTGACATAAAAAATGAAGCAGGAGCTGGCCGATGTACTTTCCTTGTCACAGGTAAGACAATTAAAATTAAATAATTCTAATACTAAGCTTTAACTCATTCAGGAATGAAATAAGTTAACTGTCTTTAAGTGAGTCATTGAATCATTCACTTATAGAATTTGTTCAAAAACTGTGGTTCATTCAGGAACAAAACAAGTTAACTGTCTTAATGACTGATTCATTGAATCATTCCCTCAAATGATTTGTTCAAAGCCAGTGATTCATTCTGGGAGAGAACGGCAGTACTACGTTGCTCACTTGAAATGGTTGTGCTTTGGCTTTGTTTGGGACTGTTTTTGTCATTGGGGCAAAACTGGACAAAATAATTGGTAATAATGCATCTTCAATTTAAATTGCTCTGTTAACTTTTTAGTTGTGTCCCAAAAAACGCACTGTGCATTTTGCGCTATGTACTCTAGGGCTGGGCAACTTCGGTCTTGGAGGGCCACTGTCCTGCAAAGTTTAATTCCAACCCGATTCAAACACACCTGAACAAGCTAATCAGTGTCTTCAAGATCACGATAAAGCAACAGGCCGGTGTGTTTGGGTTGGAGGCAGCACAGTTGCCCAGCCCTGGTGTAGTGAATTAATTCTAGAAGATTATTTTTTCATCTACCATCAGAGTCCAATAGCCCCTCAGCTGAAGTCTCTATCATTGCATACTTTGTTTTCTGGTTAAATGTAGTTAGATTATATTATCAGGGCGAAATGGTGTAGAATACTGTACATAAGTGTAAGAATTGTGTCGCATCTCTTGTTTTTTTAAATGATGTCTAAATGGAATGTCACATTGAAAAATGTGCTGGATATCATCATTACTGTGATATTCAGAGCAAGGGCATTTTTTCCCTCATGTGCTCAATGCTTTATTGTACATTAAAACATTTTGGTTCCACGTTGGGTCGCCATTTGATGTGCTATGTGCTGAAACAGATCTGGTTGAGAATCACCATTTTACAGTATGTTGGTTCCTGATAAACTGTAAAATTGTGATTCTCAACCAGATCTGTTTCAGCACATTGCACATCAAATGTAGCCTGGTAATACCAAACTCTGCTACATCGCTCTGCTTCGTAGACAAGAGTCTGGAAGGGCGTAATTGACAACTGTTTCCTTTCTTGTGGGGGGGGAGCGCTTGTCTGAAGTTTAAAATCATTGGTTACCCATAAGCCAATCACATAACTTTGGTTATGACGTGTGTTTTTCGCCGGCTCAGTCGCCTCGAACTTCCATTGTAAACACAGGTATGCTGCGAAAACAAAACCATTGAGCGAAATACCGAAGTGAACATGGCAGTTCACAATCAAAATTATCGCCTTGCCGGGCTTTGGCCTCCCCAGTTTCTCGCTAACGATCGGTAACAGTTGATTTTTCACTTCAAATTTAACTTTTTCCCAAAACCTGTTGGGACTCGGGAGTAAGGGCACAACTTCACCTTCATTCAAAATGTGAAACAAACGCTCTTCTGGTTCGGGCTTCAGTTGGCAAATGCCGGGAATATTCTCCACAACAGAGAGAATAGCATCCCGTGTCTCCATGTCCGTCTCCAGCCTAAATTCGGTGCTTAGCGTCTACGTCCAGAACCAAAATGTTTTAATGTACAATTAAGCATCGAGCACATGAGGGAAAAAATACCCTTGATCTGAGTTGGTTCCTGATTCAAAATTGTTCATTGTAGGCAAGTGAAACTCATGACAGATTTTTGTTCTACAATCACATTTAAGGATATAGAAACATTATTAAAGCACCCTGTTATTTTTTTAACTGTTCATTAAGCAGATGTTGATTTTGTCTTGCAAATATTTAGTTATTTATGCATATTTCACATTATTTGTGCAGTCATTAATAAAACGTAATGCTAATCTCATCGCTTAACAAACGCTTCACAGTGGAATAAATTAAACTGTGCGGATACATTACCAGCATTAGACACTTCACTAGTGATTCAAAAGCCACACTTGCTTTTCCTTCAAGTTTTTGCACAGATAAATTCAGTCTACCATGTCACCTGGAATTTGGTTCAAACGGTGGAGCAGTTTCTCTTTGATTTCATGCCACCACAAAAGTAGCCTGATCTCATGCCTGCTACTGCACCAGACACCCGTGTTTAGAAATGGGAACTGCTAGCTTGTGTTTTTGCCCTCCCTGCTGTTGAATATTCATGGCTGAAATCCCAGCTGGTTGATGAGGCATCCTGGACCAGAGGAGGATGTAGGAGAGAGAGATGAGCTAGCTACTTTCTGATGCATAGGTTATTCTTGGAGATGTTCACCCCTAATCATTTAATTTGCATTGACAATTTCCTGCTCTGTTCAGCAGGCATAAAAGAGGATTATATCACTCATATCCACTCTCCTTGTATCCGCATCTCTCTCTCTCTCATTCTCTCTCTCTCCTCCGTGCACTTCTGTAGGACATGCTGAAGGCCATTATTTTGCACAAACCATGCATCTATGATGAGCCTCTGCTCGCTGTGATGCAGGAACATGCTGCACGAGCTTGAAGCTCTCATTTATCGTTGTCATCATATGGGTTTTTAAATGTCTGGGTGTTAAAAGAGCACAAGCCAGAAAATCCCACATTGAGTCTGTTTTATTGGAGGTTAAGCTCCCCTGATGTTGTAATGTAAAGGAAACCTTTCAGGTTCAAGCAAATTAAGGCAAAGTCACCGAATATCACACGGCCACAGGGTTTTGCGTGACGATTGAACAAATGGCCAATACATCAAGTTGACATTTCACTTTTTTTAGAGCAATGTGCAAAACTGTTTGAAGATAAAGCTTGCATTTTCTCTGTCTCAGCATTCACCTCAGATGTACGCAGCACTGGCCAATGTAAACCCACCAGGGGTTACCAATTATTATAACAGAAAGTTCTAGAAGTTGACAGAAGGCCCTGCAGGAGCATCATGCACCTATTTTCTGAAGGGGCACCAGTGTTGTGCTTTTGAAAATTAGTGAATCTTTTTATTCAATAAAAACTGGTCTGTCAAGAGATTCACATAACCATATTAATAATTGAGTTAATGTGTTAACACATGTACCTTTTTTAAGATAATAATAAAAAAAAGTGTACAAGACAAGGTTCAACAGCTTTGAATATACATGTAGTACAATATAATTATATATGAAAAAATCTAAAATAGTCAGATTCTGCACTCTTGCACTCTTTTAACTTTCTACACAGATACAGTATGTAGAAATTCTTCAAAATGATTTGATGAATTATTTATCTTTATATATTAAAATAAATACAATTTATATGGATTTATCATCACTGGGCTAATTTGCTTTGCCTGATGTGTATTCCTTTAACTCTTTGTGTGAATAGAATAGAACAATTGCAGATGATTAATTTAGCTTTTTTACAAAACATTTGGTTTAAAAGGGCCTTAATTTCATTAACAAACCAAACAAAGAGTGATCATGGACTTTTATTGTATGTAAAAATGCAGCTTTGACATTTTGAATAACTACTTTAGTGTTACATAGGGGAAAGTGTAAATGAAGAGTAAAGTCGTATTTGTTAGTTTAATGCAAATGGTTAGTAAAAGGTTGAAAAAATTGTCAAAGATATATACAGTATTTTTTTATATTTTTTGGAAGAGTTGGTTGAGATGTATGGCTTGGATGGTGGTCCAGTGGTTGACGGGTAAGTACTAAGAACTCTCCACTGGTTGAGAGGCACACATAAAGGATTCATGTTCTGAGATTTAGTATGAGCACAGGTCCTTTGTCGTGATAGTGCTGTTATGTGTTTGACAAACACCAGGAACCAGCTTCAATTCGACAAGTATTCATGTCCCAGAGGTCTCTTGCATGGGCTTTGAAGCTCAAATCTACACAGTAGTGTCTATATACACAAATAAACGCATGTATATCAAGGCTTAGTGGTGGTTAGTGTAAGTTTTAAGGAGCATTGAGGGTATACATTGTATGCCAGTGCAGAAAATGTTTGTGTGATCCAAATAAATTGTCTCACCCTACAGTTAGCCTAATCATTATTTTGTTGTTCTTCCTTAATAAGAAAGTGTATGTGTGAATATGAATATGTGAAGACATATTTCCTTTCTTCAGTTGTCAGAGGCTGTTTATTAGTCGCATAATTTATAAGTTTAGTATATATTTAGATACTGAAGTACCCTTGATATTAGTTTAGTGCTGAATTTTTAGTATTGATCCAACTCTAAAAGTAATGAATCAAAGGTTTGCTCTTTAGTGCATGTGTACATTTCTAATATAGAGCATAGTGGACTTACTCTCAGAAATCTTGGCTGAAAAAGCCTCTGTGATTCTTTTGCCTCTCTAAGTGACAGCTGCAGTACTGTCTTTCTCCATCTTAGGCTGGTTTAGAGCCATGTGTTTATGATGCTTCTGCTTTTTCTTTCCACCTTCTCTCAAACATTGATTCCTAGAGGAGTCAGATTTATCCCTAAGCCTCAAGTAGAGTAAACTCGATGGACCCATTAGCATTGGCTCTAGCTTTTTCCCTCTTAATAAGCTGGGGATAAAATAAGTGCTGGTGATAGCCTTTATCCCTGACCTGCAGACATCAGCAGATTTTCCCTACCGCCACCTTTCCTCGCTCTTCTCAATATAACCCTCCGAGATGTTTCTACAGACTTGGACATTTAACATTTTTCTGTCGAGAAGTGAACTTCTGGATGGAGTGGCCTGTCTGACAGAAAGAAGAATCTGTAGAATTGTGAAAAAAAAATAAAAAATCTTTATGGATTTATTCTGCTTTCTAAAACTGGTCATAGAGTCAATTATTTTCTTTTAGAAACAACAAAATGATCTTCATAAATAATATGCTCCAGGATACGGACACATACGCTTTCAACCACCTTGTTAGTATTATAATTATATATTTTTTTTACTATTTGGTTAGATATATCGTGCTGCCTTTGAAATGTACTATAAAAACAGCTGTTTTAAACATAAAAACAGAGTTTCTTTTCATTTCATGAGCTTTTGTTGAAATCATGAGTTTTCTGCAAATAATGTATGTGGCGAGTGGGGCGGGGCCGAGAGGCGTGGGAACGAGGAGTGAGGCCAGGTGTAGTGATTGGAGATGAGCTACACCTGAGCCCCACCGCTAGTATCGAGTCCCACGCCTCTCGGCCCCGCCCCACTCGCCACAATGTAGTTGTTCTTTTTTAATTTCATACTGCAAGTGTTTTTTAGCCTATATTTTTTTCATGGGCTTGTCAGCATTTAGCAGATAGACCGGAGAGCTCTCCTAATGGTTTTGCTTTGTGTCTGTCTCCTTTAATCCTCTGATGGAGATCTTTCACATTTTTAATCTCTTTTCCACAAGCAATAGTTTCTAAAAGCATCCATAATATTCTCTAGCCTCACTTCAGTGTACCAGACATTTGACCTGTTAGTCTAAACAGGAGACTTTTGTGTTTTTTAATTATCTTTAAATATATACAGCGTAACAGCATTCCGACACTTTTCCATAATTTGAAAAGAATGATCAAGTTTATTTGTTATTTAGCTTTATTTAGACGTGATTTCCTTATAAAACAAAACCGTGTAGTTTTCTTTTTGTTGAAAAGATTGATCTGACACCCTAAATTGAGGATATTTGTGATAAAGTATCAAGCTCCATGACTGAGGGAAAGCGAAATCTGCAACTTTTATCTAAAACAAACGACGGAATTCCTCACTTCTGGTCATCTGTGTCATCTTGTTTGTTTAATATTATGAGATTGAATGTGACCGAAATGTGTATTTGTTTTGTTTCAGGGAAAGCCTATGTTCCCGAGTTCTACTATGACACATACAGCGCTCAGTGGCAGAACAAACCTCGCGTCTACGGCTTTAAACTCCAGTGGACTCAAATGAATCCCAATGCGGTCGACCGTATCATGGCTTATCGACTTGGTATCAAGCAGGTGAGTGAGTCTGTACGTTTACTTATAGATGATGTCAAGTAGTTACCTAGAAAGACGTTTCTTTTCTTCTTTTATCAGTGGCTTGTGCCAGATGTATGATGTCATTGATCTGTGGAAAATATGTAAGGGTAAATGACTAAAAAACTAAGTTTAAAAAGTGCCAAATTCTCTTTGTATTCATGGTAATTTCATATGGTATGCCATTTAATAGAATTTAACATCTCTAAAAAGTCATGTCAGTGTGTTTTTGGTTCAAATGATCTGATAATTATCCCTATGACATCATTTCCTGTTGTCAGCAGTATGTCTTTTTCCGCATGCTTGTCACACCACATAGTTTTGATTTGGATATGAAATGTAGTGAATTAAAAATAATATATTAAAATGAAGATAAATTAAATTGATTGAAATGACACTGTAAATTACAAACATGCTAGGACTCATTAAAATATATGAATTGCATTTTTAAGCTGTTTATTTGTATTCATTGAATATTGACTAGAAAGGTCAATAAAAAAAAAAAAAACATTGTGTCATTGGCCCATAAATAGTACCAAAACTTTCATAACTGAATTTTTTTGATAGTTTTTTTTAAATAAAAATGCTGAATGTTCTCTTACCCAGAAGTTATATTTTTAACAGCCACAATCAATGCAAATTAAATGCACCTTCTCATCTGTGAAAATACTATGGGAGAGAAGCTGTGCTTATGGCAGTATGTAGAAGGTTATAGACTGTTCACATCTCCTTTGTTTTTGTGTAGCCTCCATGCTAATGGTACATTTGGCCTGTGTGCAAAATGGTGTGAACAATTGCTTATGAAGGCAGTGCTAAATTAATATTGATTTATATACAAGTTCATCTGTCAACATCCTACAAATATAGGATAAGTCAAAGAACGTTATTAGGATTCATGAGAGACATTTATGGTTACTGTTGACGTAGTTTATGTCAGTGAAACAGATTTCTTCTGTTTATTTAGTCAGGCTAATATTTGACCAAGAGCTTTAACGCTCTCCAGTGCGCTGTAATGTTCTTCCTTGGTGTGTGTGGTCACGTAGAGCAGTGCCGTTGTCAATTACAAGTCATCATCACACTGTTCTGTCACCCTCTCCTTCACACTTCCTCTGCTCAGCTGGAATGGCAGTTTCCACAGCCATGTGGGGTGATTTATTCTTTGTCAGAATAGCCTTTGCTAGCGGCTGCCTACTTGTGCTCAATGTCAATGCAAAGTACACGTTGCAAGTTTTGCCATGCCATATTACTGTTGTTGCTTGTGTTCTGGGATTGCATTATTAGTAGTGTTTACTAGTCTGAGCACTCTGCTTTTTATGCTCAAGGGACTGTTGAGCTTGAGATAAATTTTTTTGTTTGCACATGAGCAATATTGGTTTCTAGGGAGTTGATGCCAGAGATGTGCATGTGTTTAATGACATCATTTTAGTTTAGGGAAAGTGCATCTGACAATAATCCTTTGGCCATCATTTACTCACCCTAATGTTGATGCAAATTAGAATTAATTTTGTTAGTCAATTTTGTCAATGTTGAAAACAGTTATGCTGCTGCTTAATATTTTTGTAGAAACCATGATGCGTTTTTTCAGGATTTTGTAAATATCTAAACTGATATATTTAATCCATCCTTAATGCTGAATAAAAGTGTTGCTTTCCTTAAAAAAAAATCTTACTGGCCCCAAACTTTTGAATGTATCTTACGTAGGTTTTGTAACTAGTCACTATTTACTTTATTCTATTTTTCTTTTTTTTTCTTTCTTTTTTCCACTTTTGATTTTCTTTCTCATTTTAAAGGGCCCTGTTTCTAAATTATTTTACTATAACTAAAAATATTCCATGTATTCTTTCTATTTATATTGGGTCATTAAGGCAACATGTTAAATAATTATTAAAAGAATCAGTAAAATTATGTTTAAAGTGGTCGTAGATGCAAAAAGCATGTCAAACTGCAGCATGCCAAATGCATGTGTCCTCTGGAGTGTAATAATCTATTTGATGGACCTGAAGAATGAAAAATAATCAAATTCATGCCTCCCCTAATGTCTGTGTAACGTAGCTGTAGATGTCCATTCGTTTTGCTAATAAATAATTTGATGCATTTAGCAAAAAGCTGTCTTTCAAAAGATGCACAGGCTTGAAAGAATAAGCGTGATCATTATTTCCCAGCATCTGTCACATTTCATATTTACCTTTATTAGCAGAAAGCATTTAATTCATTAACTCTAAAAGAGAAATAACAGCATGTGTGTCATTTGCACTATAGAGAGGACGCCTTGTACTATCCTTGATGACTTCCCAACTGAAAGCACACCTGGCACTGCAAAGAGAAAGAGTGAGAGAGAGAGAGAGAGTCAAAAACAAGAGAAGGGCCAGAAAACTAATTAACAGCTGTGTCCGGTGGGACGAAGCTGCTGTAATAAGATAAGCTTTACAGGAGAAATCAAGGATGGGACCCTAGCGAACAGAGGTTAGCTGTGTGCAGTGATTGCGGGGGTGTGCTTTCCTGTGTCTGTGTGCACATGTGGGTGAGAAGCTGTGTTTTGTGCCTGCAGTGGGTGGTGATTGACTCATCTGTTCTGATCATGATGGAGGAGTCTGGCCTCTTCGCTAACTCCTTATATTCTCTCTCTACACGGCCTCTGCGCATCCTTTTTTGTTCGCCAACTGTTGTTCTGCAGTTTATTTGTTCTGTTTAACATGCCGCTTTTCCCCTATGTGCTCATCCATCATGTTGTCTCGCCCGGTCACCAGTCGACGCGAGCGCCGCTCAATGCTCTGTGGGCTCATCGCCGCTTTGGCTAGTGACATTTCCAGGACGCGACGGGCATGGAAAGTCTTAGCCTGACAATCCTAAATGAGAGGGTTTGGAGGGCATGCATGCTAACGGAGACACTGCCAGCCAAGCATATTAGGCAGCACTTCAGTGCCTAACCTTGGGACGGGGAATTTCACTGCGGGGGTCTGGCGTGTTTATGCATCCCATAGGAAAGAGATTGCTTACCCTTGCTTTTTATAGCTTTTACATACTATATTAACACTCTCTGAGGCTGTGAATGTGGACAAGGTAATAAAAGTGATTTTGAATATATATACCGTATATAATTATTATTATTATTTTTTTTTTTTTTTCTAGTCATTTCTAGTTAAACAAAATATGGAACGGTGTAACCTGCTACTGGGATTTCTTAAATGTGCGTTGTTTAATTCAAGGTTTGGTGGATAACTTACTTTCAGAATGATGGCGTATTATTTCCTTTCATACTGTTCAAAATTATAGTGGCAAAAAAAGTGCCAAATGAAGAAATTCAATAAGAAGTCAAGCTTTGTTTAAACCTGGTATAAAGATCTTCTGTGGTCACTTGTGATCTAATTTCAAGGAGAAGATTTCTTGACTACTATGTCAGTGTGTTATTGTATCCTGATAAAGCACAAGAAGTGTACAGTACTGCTTCAAAATAAAATGGGAATTTTCTCACTAAGCTTTGTTTAAGGCTTGCTATTTTGGTCACTGCATGTTAATATCAAGCAAACCAACATTAATTTGCATGTATACTGTATGTAAGCACTTTTCCTATTTTTTTTTTACTTAATGGTTTAGTCTTAAAGCCTTATGTAGCTGTCAAAGTTTAAACCCTTGTGAATGATTGACAGTCAAGTAAGTGGCTCTTTAACATGTATTTAAATCAGCTGATATTAGTTTTCTTTCATTCATCAGTATTGGCCAATATGGAGTATTTCTCATTTTGTCTACATTTTTTACATTTGGATTATGCTCAGTGTCATCTAATGCGTACAAACACATATAATGTAACACTGTTAAATGTTATCGATAGCAAACTCTACATTTATGATGTACATTACAAAAATGTAATGACTGGCTGGTATCGGCCATAATTTTAATAGTGGTGCATTCCTAATAAAACCTGATATTATTACAGTAGCATGTGTAAACAAGGGATATAGGTTACTTTAGTTATATACCTACTTTAGTATTTGGAAATTATTGGTTGAAGTGTGGCTGGGAAGTATATACAACCCCATGAAGATTTGTGCATATTCACAGATTCTGTATAAAAACTGTCTTTTGCTCTCCATGTCCTCTAGTGGATCATTAAAGCCACTAGAGCACTGTTCTCACAGCAGCAGTAAAGGCCAGCATGAACAACCCTAATGTTTCTATGACCTCATTTTTCACTATACTGCCTATGTACTTCAAGTTTAACAAGCCCTCTTAACATTTTTTCTGTGCTTATGGCACTTACAGTGCTGTTGTAAAAGTCATCCTAACTTAGATGACATACAGTACAAGGTTACACCTCTGCAGTGCTGCGAGTTGCTTCAGCTTTATGTTTAGAGGATGTTATACAATACTTGAATGTATAGCCATTCATCTTTAATTAAAGGGATTCCAGAGTTTACTTTAATGGGAATTTAGTGTCTTTAAGGATATTGTTTGAGGCACTATCTTTAGCTCCCAGGCTAGAGGAGAAATAGAAGCCTCTTTTACTGCTTCAGTCTAACATTGTTTAGTTCTCCAGCCGTGGTAAAAGCATTTACACATAAAGCTTCCAAATCCACATTATAGAAATCTAATTCCTCTCAATTCCAGATAGAAGACATAAACCAAATTTGGCTCCTAAAAGTGTGAAGTATGCAAGATGTTTGGCGTGGAAAATACTCATATTGTTTCTAATTTACAAACCCCGTTATTGTATTTTTGCTCCTGCGGCCCTGAAATCCAGTTCAGGAAATATTCCATTTCATAGTCAAGGTTTCACAGAGTTCATTTCCTCATTTGAAATTACAGCTGTTTTCTTATCACAAGTAAAGGAATATTGTTATTTTCAGTCGGTGCCCAATGTAAAATGGAGTAACACAGCACCTGTGGGATGACAGGTGACCCTCGGCCCCCGATTTATCCCCAAAAATTGTTGTAGCGTGTTTGAATTGCATGCATGCTGTAAGTGTGTCATCATATCTCTGCAATGTTTCAACAGCATTGTGAGAGTTTCTCTATTGATCATATTTTCCATGTAGTGTTGAGATGAAGCCTTTTACCTCGGGCTGCTTCTGGGATTTTGTTCAAAGTTACTTGCTCACTCTAACTTGAATATGCTCGCACTACTTTCATTTTTAAATAAACTAAGTACGAACACAAATATAAAGTTGAAATATGCAGTTGTTAAAGTATGTACTCCTAGACTATTTTAATGTGGGGGTTTTAATCTGGTATTCATGAGGGAACTGCAGGTAGTTGATGAAAAAACATATATATACTGTATGTGTGTGTGTGTATGTATATATATATTACCTGCATGTCATGTGCTCTGATTTAAGATGACAAAAAAAAGTACACATGAAAATGTTAAAACTATAAAATCACAAGGATGACTTTAAGTAAATATTTTATTATTGCAAATATTTTCTTTTATTTAATCCCTGTCCTAAAATTATTTTATAATGCTTTAGGTGAGGTACAATTAATATTTCTTCATTAAATGACTGACAAAGTAATTTGAAAAAGTTTCTGAGAGACATGATTTCACAAACAGCGTGAATGGATCACAGCGCGCTCTCTTTCTCTCTCAAAATGCTAATGGCTTCTCATCGCGTCTATACTATAAGTGAGTTGCATGCTGCACAGTCGACACAGGAATTGTCACTTATACTAGCGAGGCAGTGTCGCATCATCACTAAAGTTACTAAACCACATTTTTTCTTTTTTATTCTTGCAAGTGTGAACCATTCAACGCTTATGCGAGCGCTCATGCACACTCGCTGCGCACACACATAATAATGCCAGGTTCACATTACTCTGCTTGCAGTGCATACTGTATGTGGTGTGTATTTCTTCCGCACTCATGTTAATGAATTAAAGCGTTCACACTGCACACATGGTTGCAGTCTGGCAGTGCGTTTAGGAGCGGTGCATCTGCAGCAGTGCAGAGATAGTTTCCGCACCGAGTCTATTTTTTTGCTGTACCACACATTGTCTATGAACTGCAAACACATACCTCAAATACAGCTCACAAAATCAGGCTTGCAATGTGTAAGATATTGTGCAACAATTACACGATTGTAAAAACAAAAATACAGTGCATGATCAAACATTTAGGTGAGATAAATATATATATATATTTTTAAATGCCCCCCTTCATCCCTCAAATGAAAAATACAATCCTCTCACAAGAGTCACCTAAGAGAAGAATTCATTTTCAAAAATGAAATTCAGGCTCTGAATACAGTAAATTTCTAAAAATCTTAATTGGATCATCACTATAAATAATTCTACATGATAAAAAGAAGGCTTTAAAAAATCTGTATCGTTATCGGTATCGGCAGATACTGCTTTCTGTGATTGGTGAATAGTGATCGGCCTCCAAAATCCTGATCGGAGCACCCCTACTGAAGAAGCCATGGTTTGCATTGTTACTAACATCTCTGAAAGTTAATTGTTGTTTATTAAGCACCTAGTAGCAATTTTTATTTCAAATAACATATTTTGAAAGATTTCGTTGACTTTACAGTCAGTTAAGTCAGTGGGGTTGAATTTTTTTGTTCTCCACTGAGTTTCCTTGTATAGATAAAAACTTTCTTCAATATATCTTTTTTTATGTTCCACTGAAGACATATACGTTATAGAAATACATTCCACTGACCCTGGTCGTGTGATGACAAATAATGATTCTGTTCTATTCTGTTCTATTCACAGAGTCTGACAGAGTCTGAAATCTCAGAGTCAGGGCCGCCCTCTGCTTCAATCTCAATCTCACACGGTGCTGCTTCAGTAGTGAACTCAGCAGGGCACACTTATCAGATCTCTTCCTCTTTTCCCCTCTAGTCTAAAATCCCATACTGTTCACCCTCGTAATTCCCTCTCTGATAACTTAACGTCTGTCTCATTCATTCTCATACATATACAAATCAGTAGCAGGAACTTGTCTACACCTTTTTACAACTTTTACAGTACGTTACTGTATCAACAAGGAAATAATACTATATTGTCGTTGTATTTTTATGTGGACATACTAGTTTATAGAATTTACATAATTACCATTTAAGCATTTTTTTATTTATTTAGTTTTATTCAGCAAAGATGCATTAAGTAGATCAAAAGCGACAGATATTTATAATGTTAGATATAAAAAAAAAAAAACGTTCATCCATTTCATCCAGAAAAAAAAAACATCACAGTTTCCAAAAAAATATGAACTGTTTTCAGTATTGATAATACAGTGAAGATTGATTGATAAAAAATAACTGAATGATCACTGAAGACTGGAGTAATGTCTGCTGAAAAATCATCTTTGATTCACAGGAAGAAATTAATTTTTTTTATCTTTTCAAATAAAAGAGTATTTTTATTTTTTTTTATAAATGTAATGCTAATATTTTGCATTATTGTTGGTTTTACTGTATTATTAACAAAATAAATGCAGCATTGTTAAGTATAATTGGTGGTATTTGAATGGGTGAGTAGTTTACTAGTAATTTATTAATCTATTTCCTCCAGTTTTGTTTGTTGATTTGTGGATATGATAGGTAGGCTTTATCATGTGAACAGTGTAATCAGCCAGTAGCAGCTCTCGGGTGGTTTTTCCCTTGTGTTTTACCATTATCACCTCACATGTATGCTTTGGGATCTCAGTGGGATCTCAAGGAAAAAGCCAAAGAGACATTGCTGCCCTCTAAAACCTTGTCTACTTTTGCACAGTGTTACTTCCAAGCAGTAAATAGTTTCTGCATTATTCAGTCACATATTTTGTAATATTTGTTATATTTCTGGCTATATTTGCTATGTTTGGCATCCATGGAGGAAAAACAAGTGATACAGATACACAAGTGCACACATACACCCCTTGCATGCTAATACAACATCAAGGCCTCCACACACAGTAAAGATTCAAGGACACAGTTTCACACTGAGACTCACACACTGCTGACATGTTTCTCTTTCACTCTGTGATGTAAATAACAGTAGGCCACCTTTTCACTCTGTGAATTGTTTGTGCAGGTGGACAGTGTGCTAGGATACAACTTCACATTTACACTACCATAACAAGGATATATGAATCTCCATTGCAGCAAAGTATTTGTGTCGGTACTGTAGCAAACAGCATTCGGCAGTCATCAAACTGGCCTGTGGGCTGATTCAAAGACTTGCACGACATCGACGCGTGGCCATTCTCTGGAAATATGCGATTTACATTACACCGGATGAAGCATCTAGAGGTACAATGTCCTTGGGCCTATGCGTGGGCTAACGTTAGCATAAAATCTTATTTACAAATGAAGCTCATTGCCATTAGTGTGCATTATGACAAAATAAGTCTTGTGTGAAGTCTTATTACCGGGAGCCCGCTGGAGCAGTTACACTGATGAAAGCGATTCATATTTTGAGTGCGCAGGTATGCGTGTATGTGCATATATTTTGTTATTGCAGCTTTCAATCTCTTGCTCTTTTTTTTTTTTTTTTTGACCTCAAGTAAATGTCAATTTTTTCAGTCTCTGCTGTTAAAAGAGAAACTGAGGCAAATGTCAACAGGGGATTTGTTATATCATGGTTCTAAACTGCATGTGCAATATAACATGTGATCATGTTTCGCGTGTAAAAAAACACAGTATTCTTCACACAATTCACCTATCTGTATACTGCTTTTTCAACTGTCACAAAAACGGGCTGATGACTTCCTTGTTCTATGAAGCCTCTCCTTCAGAAATACGTAACGGGTTCTGATTGGGCCAGCGGTTCCTGTTCTGTGATTCGACAGCAGCTGAGAGCAGGCTGCCCTCCTGGTAACGCGATTGGGCTAGAACGCACGTGCTGGAGATGTATTTATAGTCACAGGAGGAGCTTTTTTACTGACGAGATGTGCATGAAAACCGCATTTGTTTTTTTGCACAGCCCTAATATCTAGTTAACAAAGCTAAACAGCGTTGCCCTTTGTGTAATAAGTTACAGAAACTGTTAAATGCACCAACTTAAATAATAAAATACACTTACCGGTTGTGGTCCATAAACAACGCCTTCTCCAGACAAAGAGGGAACTTCTCCATCTTTAAAGAATAATCTTTGTGCAAATCCAGCATTAAACTGATTGAGAAAGTTGTCCTCAGCAAGCTGTCCTGAGCAAAATGAGCTGCACATAGTTTTACATGTGCATTATAATTTTCGAGAACCGAGTTAAACATAAATTGTAACCATTAATCTCAAAGTACAGCGTTCCTGGGAAGCCCAAACAAAGATGAAAATAAACAGCGTTTCAACAACATGGGCGACAAACACAAACAGCTCTTCCTTCTTCTCCGTCGTAGCACAATAAGGCCACGCCCCCTGTTTGAGAATTCATGTGGGCGGTGGTTAGTCAAAAAGACTGTTTTAGTGACGTTATTACTGCAGGAACTAGAGGGCTATAGTCCAAACGGGTCGTTTTTTTGTAGGCGAATTCTGTTAAATCCAATATCTCGCTTGGCATTGAACTTTGAGCTTTAGAATTTTACAGATATTATTTATACTCTAACAATAACATTACACACTAACTAAAGTTTAAAACATGGAATCACTAAGAAGGGGACCTTTTAAGGATTAGTTCACCCAACAATTAAAATATGCTGAATATTTACTCACCCTGGGGCCATCCAAGATGTACTATAGATGAGTTTGTTTCTTCATCTGAAAAGATTTGGAAAATGTAGCATAACATTATTTGCTCAACAGTGGACCCTCTGTAACTAATTTGAATGACCTGAGGACAAATTTCCAGCAAATCTTAATTTTTTAGGTGAACTATTCCTTCAAATGCACATGGGAAGCACAGATGAAATGCCAGTTTGCAACACCTGACTGCATTTGTAGACGATTTAGCCTATGTTTAGTGATCCTGTGTTGCTCATAACTCACAATAAAGAGAGTTGACAATGCTTTAACATGCCACAGCATGTTTCCCAATGGAGATATAGAATAGATGACTTTTCTATGTTTAGCATTTTGCTGTACACGTAACTCATGCATAGATATAAGCCTTGGTTTTAGTGCTGCAGGCTGGAAGTACTTAAATATGCATTAAGGAGAGTTTTTTTAGATGCTCATAGATCAGCACAGCTTCCCCTTTTTGAACTTGTCCAGATGAACCTGCTGTGAGGGAAGTTTTGGTTGAATTCATGAAACTTTCCGTTTGAGACCAGCACATCTTCACCTTTGACCATTGTTCATAATTAAGATGGCTATCCAAATAATTCGATTTCATATACTTAGTATATTAACACTTGCAAAGAGTTCATTTATTAGCTTTCCTTAGGTTGTCCCCAAGTATGCATTTAGAACAAACCATCATAATTTGCTGTAATTGCCACGTTTTGAATTGCAAATCAGTCTTTTTTTCCCCTTTAGATATCTTCGATCAAATACTAACGAGGTTCTTATTTACACAAACACATAATTTACTCTCTCCCATGTGGAGTTGATGTATCTCTGTGCACAAAAAGGTGTTTAGGTTAGAATTTGCATAAGTGCAGAATGTCTTGTCCTCTTCATATCAACCCGTCATCCCCAACTCTTTCTATGCTCGTCTTTATAAAACAAGATTTGCTGAACGATGTCATGAATGAGAAGTGAGCCCAGTTGCCATAGCAACAAGCCATTTTACCTCTGAATGGCAACATATATTGCAATGCAGAACAAAAAAGGTAGAACAAATGAGGCAAAAGTACTTTCTTTGAGAGCAGGTGAATTGGGATGTTTTTACTTTGTGTTATCGCAAAGACGAGTGTAGCGCACACCTTGTGTAACCAGCAAGTTCCATTGCCGCTAGAAATGTTATTTGACCTTTCCTTTTATTCAAAAGAACAGCAATGGTGAGTGCTGATGTAGCAGTACTGCAGAAGATCATGTAGATTTTCATCCAGTCTGACTATGAATTTGAGTGCTGATATCATAAGTGGATTTAGTTTTTTCTGTGTTCGTCGCTGGATTACAGGGGCAGTTCCTTCCTCTTGAAAGGTTAACACAGATGTATGTATGTGTGTGTGTGTGTGTGTGTGTGTTTTAATTAACCTCTCGTTTTGAGGATAATGTTTCTGTGTTTCTCTGACCAAAAAAAAAGGCCCGTATTCCTCTCTCTGGTGATGGTATTTGAATAAAGGTCATGTTCAGAGGAAGGGAAATGTCAGGATTGTATGTAACGCAGAATAGCCAAGAATGCCTTAAATTATGCTGTTTGCTCGAATGCGAGTGGCGTAATTTGTGCCCGGTTTGATTCGTAATCAGAATGCTCCGCGAATCTTCTGAAACTTCCCAGAATTTCTGAAAGGGGGAAATATATGCGGTTCAGAGCACAGATGGTTTAGAGAAAAACCAGGAGGGAAACTTGAGCACTGCATTCAGAATTCTTAAGCTATGGTAATGAGTAGAAGATGAAAATGACTTTATAAAAATATAATAATGCTTCTCTCATGAGTGACCCCAGAGATAGCCTTTGGCGTCGAGCCACCACTGATTGTGAAAGTTTGCGTTTTCCTTCTGCAGTTGGCAGCTTTGCCACATGTGTCTCCGAGTAGTGTTGTGATGAACCCTGTCCTCACAGAATACATCACTGGCCTGAAGAGAAGAATCATATGCTGTGCTGTTTTGCCAGGACTGTTACAGATATAATTCTGTCATTATTTACTCAACTCCATGTCATTACTTACTTCTAGTACTCAGAAGGAGATTTTTTGTACTATATTTGGATGTATGTAATATTAAATATTATGTAGTATATTTGAATATATGTAATATTAAATGATAGTGATTAGCTAGCTGCTGCAGAAGATAATAGTATCAGTGATTAATGTTTGTAATATACATATACATTAGCATTCAAATATATATATATATATATTTTTTAATAAATCTCATGCTCACCGCTCCATTTATTTGATAAAAAATACAGTAAAAAATAAAATGTATTTGATGATTTTTTTTTTTTTTTTAAACATGATACACTTTTTTTTCAGGATTCTTTGATGAATACAAGGTTTGAAATAAACTTTTATTTTTTGGACTCTTGATCACTATTGAATGGAAAAGGAGCAGCTTGAACATTGAGCCTAACATTCTCTATTTGAGTCCTACAGAAGGCAGAAACTCACAACAGGTCTGGAACAATATGATAAATTAGTAAATAATGAAAGAAAGTATGAAAAAATATGTAATTAACTTTTCCTTAAGTGATGCCATATAACAGTTAAAAAGTATAAAGCTGAGCTTAATTTCAGTTATGTGCACATGGACGGACACAAGTATTGACATTCTGCAGCATGAATGATCTTTTTTCTCATCTATGCAGTCAGCCAAGGTCACTTTCTTGGATCACAATAGGTTATTTTTCAAATTCCACAGATTTAAGTTGAGTATTGTATCAGTGGCACCAAAGTTGAAGTATTTAGTCAGAGCTGGATGGTTCTTCAAGGTTGATTTGTCAGCCCATGTGTGCTCTCTCTGCCCTGTGCTCTTCACACTCTCCTTCAGTATGAGGGCTGAATGCTTCAGTATTAGCCCCTCACAACAAGGTTTAGAGTGTTTTGCTCAAGGATGTATTAAGATTTGAGGGCTGTGCTGGAAGAAACAGAAGGTCCCCGGAGCGTGCACACTGAACCGCATGAAAAAAGCAGATGCATTTCAGTTCTTTAATGACCCAATATGGTGTTGAAGGATGCTCCATGTCAAGTGTTTAGCTCTAGTGTTAAAAAAAAAAAAAAAAAAAAAAAACTTGACATTGGGTTTTTCTTGTTTTGTTTGGAGGTTAAGAGCCAGTTAATTTTTTTTGCCATGCAAAATTATGGGGTTTAATTGAGTTTTAGGTTTAGCCGCTTTACATAGATAAGATCAAATGCTGCTTAAAGCCCTCTGTGATAATACCACTTATGAATGTATTGATTTTTTTCTCTATCTTTTTAAAGAGGAGAGACTTTGAAATAAGCTGTTGTTGTATGATGCATTGCAGCAGGAAGGTGCTTTGGGGGGAAGAACAGTCTATCTTTTCTTATATGTGCCCGCACCAATGCTTTTCCTCTCTACAAGATCTGCAGGCATGGAATTAGAAATCTCACAGAAGCAATAAACAGTAATTGGATTTGGCGATGGAAATCTCGTTACCAGGAGAGAGAGAGACCCTGATGGGAACACTGGCAACTTCTCAGGGCTATCGCTGCCACCCTCCCCTCCTCTCTCTCACCCCACTGATTTAACCAATCATCTTGAATCCAGTGATTCTCATGGTGACGTGGCTGACTGTCCGGGCAGTCTGTGTACGGCTGGCTGTCAGTCAGCAAAGCTCTGAGAAAGTATTCATGAGGCGAAGCTCAACAGCCTGCCTAATTGTTGTCACATGGCAAAAGTTCAAGTTTGCAAATGTTCACAATTAATCTGATGGCCAAAAGATCTCAACAATCCATCAAAATAATGACTGACCTATAGCAATGATAATGCTAGCAATGACCCGTCTGCCGTTGGTTTGACAAACAGCAATTTTAAAACAGATTGCAAATCCATTTGGTGCTGCACTGAAGTTTTTCTTGTTTAAAAACTTGTATTAATGTTTAATAATGTTTAATGTTATTAACATACAAAAAGTTTGGGGTCTGTAATTTTTTGATGTTTCTGAAAGACGCCTTTTGCACTCATTAGTGATCAGTGTTGGGTATAGTTACTTTGGAAAGTAGTTAGTTAGGTTACAACGTTACCATCAATTAAAAGTAATCAGTTATGATACAGCGTTACCTATTCATAAAAGTAACGCGTTAGAGTACTCATGCGTTACCAAAAATTAAAAGCAGTTTGCAGCGGCTCACACATGACACACACAGCCCTCGGCCCCTTTAAATGCACCTAGAAGTATTGACTCCCGACAATGAATAACGTCAGTCATCCGACTAAATTAACACTGCAGGATAACAATAACAGGAAAGACAGTCAGCAATCGGCTATTCCACATGGCGTTTTATTTATTTATTATCACAGAACATATTATTAATCAAAATTCGCACCTAACGTTACCCAGCCCGGGTAGCCTAGGCTACTGTATATTATGAGCACCACAAGATAACTCCTGATTTTTCTTTAACTTTAAATAATGCAGTTATCAAAGTACAAGTATGCTTACTTGTAAACACAACCTTAAACAGGCTTGCAGATTTAACTCCATTTAGAAATGATGAACAACCAGCCAGCCAACGATCTAACAGAAATTAACAGCTGCCTGTCAAACAAAAATGATAACCACACAGGCAAATGACAAATCGCTTAATAGCCGAACTAATTATTATTAAAGTGTCACTCACAGTCACAAGCCTAAATTCGCTTTAACACAGTCTTCTTACATTTACTCTTCAAAGTAGTGATTACAACGTAGCGTTAAATTTGAGGTAGAATTTTTGGCGGTCGACAGAAGCTTTTCACCAAAGCAGATTGTGCATTTTACCTTTATGTTCTTTTCTTTTTCGTTGACAAATTGAAAATAATGTGCGTACTTCCATAAACCAAACGCTGTCCTCTCTGCCATCTTGCCGGGAGTTCGAAAAAAAAAAAAAAAAAAAAAAACCCACACACACACACACAGGGTCAGGCGCAGGGCACAGACGCATCACAGCCATTGACTTTACGATCACAGAGCTTCGGCTCCGCTGATACATCCGCAGGTGGCACAGTAGACCTAGGACTACTGTCTGACAAAAAGCAGGCTGCAGTCGGGATTTTCCTTTCCTTAAAATAACGGATTACTTTTTTTAAAAAAGTAACGAAGTTACTGATTACTTACGCACGAAACTAACGCGTTAAGTTACACATTTCAGGAAAAAAGTAATTAGAGTACTCTAACGCGTTACTTTGTAACGCGTTACCCACAACACTGTTAGTGATGCATTTATTTAATAAAAAATACAATGAACACAGTAATATTGTGAATTTTTACTGTTTTCTACTTTAATATAATTTAAAAGTGATGGCAAAACTGATATCCAGAATATCTAGAAGTGATTCCTCCAGTCTTCAGCGTCACATGATCCTTCAGAAATCATTCCAATATGCTGATTTGGTGCTCAAGAATCGTTTATTAGAAACATGTCGTGCTGCTTAATATCTTTTTGTGGAAACCATGATACATTTTTTTCAGGACATAATCTGACATTCAAAAATAAATTGTTTTAAAAATAAAAAGTTTGTCAATTTAATGCTTCCTTGCTAAATCAAAGTATTTAGTTCTTTCAAAAAAGAAATAGTGCATGTCAGATTACTCAAGAAAAATGGGGTTTAAACGTCTTTTCAAATGGACTTGATGATCACAATTTGTGCACTTTCCTACAAAAAATATTTTGTGTTTACCCTCGCTGGAAATGAAAACTTTTAATCCTACAGACAAGTGAAAGCTCTGGGTATTCACAACCTTCAGATTCTCTGTTACACTCATTCTGAACACTCATTCTGGTCTGTTTACTGCCCAGCAGCTCCCTTCAGGAGATCCAGCAAGATTTCTTATAGGTGCTGGATTTTATTCAGACATGTCTTCTCTTTTACCACCACAATAATGACAAGAGGCATCAGCTGAAATCCATTTGTGCTTTCCTTCAAGCACGAGCTGAAGCAAGGAACTGACTTCTTCTAATATTGCATAATGATTCAACTTGCAGTAAACATTTAATTGAGAGGGTCAGGGAGCTAAAATGCCTTGTCAAAATCAATTAGTCAGCTCACGTATCTCACAAAAAATTCAATAATGTTTATTTTTTGCCTGTTCCGGAACTTTTTGGGATTGTCACCCCATGCGCTTTCTTTCCTCTGTGAAAAGCATTGTTTGAAAATGTCGCCTCTGCTGTGTGTAGGTGTTTGTTTAGAGCATTTGTACTGATTTGCATCGGACAAGTGAGTCCATCTCAGAACGCACCGGTTCAGTTTGAATAATGCCATTGGCCAGTGCCATTATAATCAGAAAAGTTCAATTTGAAATAAAGAACCCTGTGTTCTTAGCTTAAAGAATACAGACAGAGAAAAATACTAAGGAGAAAGAGACTTTATATCATAATAGCTCTGTGAGACATTAAAATGGCTACAGAAAGAGAGCTGGTCAGCTCTTTTCAATATTACGCTCAGTATGTGTTGCATTATAATATTAGTATTAAGAAATTATGTTATTAATTAATAGTACAGACTGAGACGTATGTTTTTCTTCCCTAGGGACTGTTATTAAAAGGACCTTTTGGGAATCATTACTTGTGTGTGCTGGCTTGATGCTTTATCATAAGGTGTTGAAATATAGAACTCATAATTATGCTCTTATCCTCAGACGGGGCATCAGAGATGGTGGGAGCAAGAAATCCCAATAGAAGACAACATCCAGAAAGGAGAACTGCTCACCTACAACCTCACAGAACTCATTAAACCCGAGGCCTACCAGGTCCGCCTCACACCCATAACACGGTTCGGAGAGGGGGATTCAACGGAAAGGATCATTTGCTACAGTGGTAAGAAAAAGCTTGTTTTATTATGGTCATGATTGTTTTCACTTTTCTCTGGTTGTTTTTTTTTTGTTTGTTTTTTTTTTTATTATGTGAAAGTACCATTGCATGATAATTTAGAGCTACAAAATTTTTATTAATATCATTGCATCCCTACTAATAAAGTCCATATGGAATCTCTAGGATTTAAAGTCATCTTGAAATACAAAATTACTCATTCTTTAGTACACTTTCTCTGAAATCATTATGCATTCAGTATAATTTTGTTATGCATAAGTTTTATTATTCAGTTAGAAAAATAAAAAATTTCCACCGGTGATCTCAGACTTTTGGACCCCACTGACTGAGCGCAGTATATGTATGTATATATATATGTGTGTGTGTGTGTGCTTGTTGAAATACAAATATTTATCTGCATGTGGAGAATGTTAGTGTACTGATACTGACAGTGATGTGTGTCTGTGTGTTTTAAAGTCAAGGTCACTTATCAAAAATAATTCAATTTTCCTTTGATTTAGGTTCAGATGATTTGACAGCTCCAAATAAAGTGCAAAAGCCTCATCTTATTATTAAATCTCCTTTTAATATTTGTGTACAAATCTGCTAATCTAACAAATGACCAGCAGAGGACATTTTAATTATTGTTATTTTTTAATGTAATAGAGACCTCTGCTGGCTGAGTACATGAAAAATGCACCTATTACTTATCTGTTGACATGCATTTTAATAGCAGCTGTCATATTTGTAATACTGCTTCCTGTCACTGGTAATTTTATGGGTGATGCCAGGGTTCTTGTATATGATTGGTTCAATTTGTTTACATTTGTACTGCTACCTATTCCATGCCTTTATCTCAGAATAGCAGGATAAATATGATATCAGGATGACGAAATATAGCTCATCACAAAGCCAACAAGTTAACCAAAATTAATATGTACTTATTTTAAACAAATCTGTTATATATAATTATTTTGTGAGACGGTTGTATTCTTTCAATAAAGTTGCTATCAAAACACAAGTGGGTAAACCCTTTCTGTCAAAATGAGCTTTTCATTTAAGATCAAACAGTCAGCAATAGGAAAGAAATTAAGAACAGTCACAAATCAATAGAATAAAACTCAAAGCCGGCAAATCCTGTGTGAAATATGCCTCAGTTCCTGTGGCAGGCCTGTGTCACATGGGCATACTCAAACTTGAGCAACAACAAAATAAAGTAAATGTGAAAGCAGGTTCGTGTGTTTAAGATAACGTCTCTTTCACATGAGTTCTGTCCTCGTTGTTCGTCCCGCCCCTCTCTCGTCTCCTGATACCTGATTGGTTGTCATTTACAAAGTACCCAATCACATTACAAAGAAATAAAAAATAATAATTTACAGGCCCAAAGAGTTTAGGTTATCTCTGAGCACATTTTTATACAGTAACTTGCCTAATTTTATACAATTTTAAACACAAACGTATTTGAACTGAAATATAAATCTGTAAAAGATGACCACATGGGCTATGTTTTCATGTTATGAGCTGTATATCTTACTGTATATCTTACTGTTTTGTTTTGTGTTTCTTAAAGAGGCCAGTCAAGATGCAGGTAACGTATATCAAGTCACCTAAACCCTACATCTGTGGTGCCTGAACCCCTTCCCTTCTTTACTGGAAAACCGATCGTGATGTGGCAGCTTTATGACCTCACCAATGGCTGGATGCACTTGGGCACATTCATTAACTGTGCACAGTGTTCTGTTATCAAGCTTCACAACCCCAGTGTGATATTAGAGACTCTTTAAAGGCGCTGTCTTTATTTTAAGCCTTTACTGAAATACTGTGGAAAGTCGACATGTCCCGGTGTGTGACATGCTAGACTCCATCCAAAACTAAAGTAAAGTGAAAGCTATCAAGTGAATGCCCTTTACCCTCTGTGTGGTATATAAAATTAGGGATTTGCAAGAAAAGGCCACAGAAGACCTGTGCAGACCAGGTGCAATTTCAAAAGCAGAGAAAAAAATCTTCAAAAAATCATTTATTCTTTCATCTGATCATTATTTCATTTGCTCATTGGTCATAGTTTATTCAGAAGCTTGCCCATGTGATATGAAGCCCTATGGCTCTACAGCGTCTTTGTGTCAGGTAATGGAAATACCAGTGGTAAAAAATTGAAAATGTCTCATTCCATAACGTCTCCTTCTGTGCTATTCCATTTCCCCTGAAATCATTTCGCCACAGGGCTCATGGGAAAAGACCATCTGTATTGAGAACTTCCATCAAAGGGTCCAGCTTTTGCCACTGTGACATTATGCATTTTAATTGTCTCAATAACCTGGAGAAGGTGATAGCACAATCACACCACTCACAACCCATATCCCAGCTTTCACAATCATACACTGGCATTTAAGCTGCATGTAAATGGTTGGAGAAGCTCTCTGTGAGGATGCCTTCTGTTGGTTTGCTAAAACTGCACATTTATGTCTACGTTTATACATTTGGCAGATAGTTAAATACAAAGTATCTTGCATTACATTCAAGATACGTTTTTTTTTTCAGTTCATGTGCAATTGCTATTAATATCTTATGTTAAAGGGATAGTTCACCTAAAAATTAAAAACACACTTACCCTCATGTCATTGCAAACCCCAAACCAGTTCAGCGAAAACTCCGCCCCGCAGCTGATTCTAAAGATTTCATTGGTCATGTCAGTCACAGCTCTGAAGGCCCACACCAAACACTAACTCCTCACCCTAACCCTAGCCTATGCTGGGCGGGATTTTTGCTAAACTGGTATGTTTTTTTATTGTTTTTTTATTATAGTCATATTTATTATTTTTAAATAATATATAAAAAATAATATGTTTGTGTATTGGTATATATTAATTACATTCATTAAAAAATATATATAAAAATAGAAACAAATATTTACTTTTATTAAAACAGGATAATTTATCTGTCTGTGAATTTGAATGTCACACTGCTTATTTGCCTCATAATAATAATGAAACATTATTTTGATTAATCTGACAGTTTGATGAACCAAGTAAAGAAGTTCATTATTGTTTAGTATTTTTCATTTTACACAATCCCAGCTGCAAAATGCACAGTTACATTTACATTTACTGTATGCAGTCGGCAGATGCTTAAATCCAAAGTGACTTGCAGTAAATTTAGTGTGTATAGTTTTTTCAGTTCATGTGCAACACCAGTGAATTTTAAATGTTAAAGGGTAGTTCACCCAAATATTAATAATATGTCATTTTTTAGACCCTCGTGTCATTCCAAACCCATATGACTTGCATTCCTTTGTGAAATACACACAAAAAATAAATATATTTGGAAGAATGTCTCCGTGTTTTTCAGCCAGTGGGATCCAGTGTTGTTGACTTTTATTGAATGGACAAAAAAGTTTAAAGGGTTTAAAAAGGAAGCAAATCTTATAGATTTGGAATGACATAAGGGTGAATAATTCATTTTTATGGTCAATCATTTTTTTGGTCCATGGTTTATTTTACTTTTTTATACAGAATGTAGAAAATGTATTCACAAGAATGAGCCAGAATGTGTTTTTTAGTGGAAAGGCAAGCCATCACAACCTGTGGCAAAGGTTGCACAGTGTTTGTTAAGACTTTGAATGGCTGTGGTTCAAATTAGTGCATGGACAGTGCCAGACAAATTAACAAGCCACCAAGAAGAATTGATGGACTGTGTCATTTGGTTTAATTCTATAAAGCAGTTATTCAACACATAAACTTGCCTGCTGCCTGTAGATTGCTTTGGAAAGCCACCAACTGGCAGCTACAGATGAGCCTTACAGAGAACACATTCAGACTGAGAGGACAGTACTAACAAGCTATTATAAGTGTATTGTCAAACAGTTAGTACACCTCACCACGACTTCACTATGGTTGTCATAAATGGCATTGTTTGTTTGTTTAGTTGTTTAATGCTGATGATATTAACAATAATGATCGACTGCAGGTCATTTAAATGCTAATATAAGTCAGAGCATGCATTATAACAAAAGGCTTTAATATGAAGTATGTTGATGAGGATGCATGTATGATTCTACTCATTAATTTTATAAGCCTTTGATTATGTGTGGGATTACTTGGACTCAATGGTAACATAAAGTTTCTGAGATGGCTTCAGGTTTTTTATGGGTATCGCAAAAACCCAGTCTCTGTGATAAGACAGCACGGCTTGTACTGTATCTAGCCTGAATTGCATTACTGCAATTTATTACTCAGCTCTGCACATTTATGTTGTTATCTTGCTTGTTCAAATGAAAGAGTTGAATATGTTTGGGTTTTACCTTAAAGCTTGCCTCTGAGTAAATCCTCTCCAAGTGGGAGATATACTGGGTCTAATTGCTTGTGTGTTTAATGATGTTGACGTTTTGCTTTTGCCTCCTGCTCCAGTAGCTCTAATTGTACTTTTAAAGGGATGCAGGGAGAGAGGGAGGAAAAAGGAGAGAGCATGGAGCCCATCAATTTAAGGAACGAGTTAATGCAAGCACGTGTTTCCAAATGCACAACATCTGTTTGCTTTAACCAAAGCAGGTCTCCCTTCCTTACCCTTTAGAAACAGCTGGGCTGTTTACAGAAAGGGAACTGTAACCTTCATGGAATGATGAAGTGAATTGCTGAAATAGCTGAACTGAACTGAACTGAATGGGTATAACAGCTAGTATGAGAAGTTGTTTGTGATCACGTGTTAAATGTATATTGATTGTATTTTTATCAGTAACGTTGTTTAGCAGTCATGCAATGTTTTGCAAGATTAATTCAACATAAATTCTATTTTATTCTATTGATAATAATTCTATTCAATCTTTTTGTTTATTGTTCTATTATCTAGTAATTTGTAATAATTAATTTTTTTTCATTCTATAAGAAATACATTTTAACAAAAGTATTTTCATAAGCTTTTTTATATGAATTGCTGTATAGCCAGACATTTAATATATTTATATATATATATATATATATATATATATATTAAAACCTAATTATTATCCATGATAAAGTGTATATTGACTTTCCCATTCAAATTAGATCAGTTACTTTTATCTAATTATTTAAAAACAGAAAAATTATCTAAAAATTAACAGAAAATGTCATATATGTCAAATGTCAAATATTTGGCAAAAAATGTAAACATGAATTTCTGTAATTTTATGTTAATTTTAATTAAGTAGGTTTAACCTGTTAAATGTCACCCCGTCCTGTATACGGGACGCCTACGCTGACTATACTATATTACAATCAAATTTAATCTAATCTTGACAAACTATATATCGTTGGAAAGGTCTAAGACTCCCAAATATATATTTTACCAATATTTTTGTTAAACATTATGTAGGAAAAGTAATAGATGAATTTATGACAAGAGTGCACCCTCAGAAATCTACATTACAAAAGGAGCTTTGACCTTTGTTTAAAAAAAAGAGTTCCTCGTTGCCTTTTTCTCTATCACATTTTAGAAATCATCAGAAGTTATATATCACTTGAAAACATAAAATCTCAAAATTCATCCTTTAAAACCCATTTTAAAATCAGACATTACATTACCATGTAAATGGTACATCAAAATCATGTTACAAAATGTTTTCAGTCATGAATTATAAAAATTTTGGTTTGTATCATGCACATTCATGTCTGTCTTCAAAAATGTGAGGGACAGTTAACAGGCATAAGGAATTGGAAGTAACATCAATTTTCAAGTGCTAAGTTTATATTAATTTTTATAATAAGTTTTATTTTTATTTTGAGAGTCGTCTAGCATAACATCCATCCATCACATTAAACTACAACATTTATTCATGTATTTTAAATAAGTGTGATTATTAAAAAACACTAATAATTCATATTGTTGACTCTTGAGGGTTAATGAGCCAAGAAAATCTCCTTGATAACAGAGAAAGCAGCAGCCATTTCCATTTGAAATGTTCTACCCTACCCTTCGTCCAGACGTAAGAGTTTTTATCAATTTAGCTTGAGATGCTTCAAAAATCACCTCCAAAACAGGAAAGGCATCCATTCCTGGAAAGACTCGTTAACATTTTGTCTTCCTTGACAAAATCCTCTGTTCCCCTTAAGGCTGTGATTCCCATGACACTTCCATCATTCACTCATTCATTCATTTGTAAATTCTCTGTATGTTGACAGACATTTGCAAATGAATTTCCCATTTCTTTCCGTCTCCTGTCAACTTTTTACTTCTTCATTTGTATCATCAATTTCGTGTGGAAGCTGTTCCCCCTGCAGTTCACAAAGCAGACATTTACACTGACAACCCCTTGTGAACATCTGCTGCGTTTGAACGCCGTCGTGCTAATCTCTCTCATTATAGGAGCCTGATCAGATGCCAGAGCCGATGCCACTTTTCCGTCCCAGAAGGCGACTGTTGCACTGTACTCGTTTTACTGCTGAAACGTCAATTTGAGAGACGCGTATTGATGTATTTCTTAAAATTCTTCTGCTGAAGTTATAGAGCCCTTGCCAATAACATGTTTTCTAACATTTTCTGAGAGGATGACCATTGATTTTTTTTCCCCTACCCTACGTAGAAATTCACAGCTTAGCGTAATCACTGCTCTTGGAGGATCCAGAGAGTTTTCCGACTTAAATAGGATTGCACGGGGTTTTTTGTATTCTATTAAGGCACTGAGCTAAGTTGGTTGAAATAGGGATCGGTTTCAGTCGCACTATCTTTTCCACACATGCCCTCTGAAACCTTTGTTCCACAATGCACCTTAGCCCTCATTGAGGCTGCCTGGAAGCACACGGCTCTCTGGCGCGCTCAGATAGGCTGCCTGTGAATGGAATGAAGAGAGATACAGGTCTTTATGGTTCACCTGAGCATTGCACAGCCTCATAGCGTCCTCTCCCCACACAAACACCTCTCCTGCACTGACGTGCTATTTCACTTCCCCTCTTCAACTGTGTTATATACAGTAATGATGCCCAAAGCACTTTCTAAACACTTCTCTCCAAGGGCAAACACCATTCATTCTCCCCTCTCTGAGTCCCTTGCTGTTTTTTATAATGGTTTATTAACCAGCTATGTACTACAAGCCTTTCACAGCTTGGATATTGCATGCATAACCTCTTCTATTTTCTGTTTTACAGCACCGGTGAATCCTCCTTGGAGTGAGTAATTATATATTTTCTGTATATTTCTATTCTATGTATCATTCCAGCATACATACACTATCATTCAAAAGATGAGCATCTGTAAGATGAAGGAATTATGTTGTCATTTCATTTCATCTTTGTGGTTTCTAGTGATCAGAAATATTGTGACAGCGCACACACATTGAATGATTCAAACATTTAAATGTAACATCAGCAAAGGTTGACTTATTTCATGAATACTACAATCTGATTAGGATCAATTTAGTCTTAAGAAAATGTATTAAAAAGTGTATGTCTCTAAAGATCAAAAAAGGGTTTGTTTTAGATTCTATAAACAACCAAAAACGTATTAATGTACAAATAATCGTTCTGAAATGACTGAATTGTCTGTTATAGCTTTTTCAGATGCACTTTCTGCACACTCTTCATTGCTCTGTTTCTCTATCCATAGGTAAGTTTCACTGCGGCTTTGAAGAGGACACCATCTGTATGTTCACCCAAGATAAAACCGAAGAGTTTGATTGGACGAGACATAGTGCTGCCTCCAGGGACACTAAATATACACCCAACACTGGGCCCAGCAGCGACCGCACCGGCTCTAAACAAGGTATACTGCACTTAAATATAGATATTTAGATTTAGAACTACACCAAAATATTACATCACAATTTTCAGAAGTAATTTCATGAATTGTCATTCATCAATGTGGGTGGATGTCGAGTAAAAGGATACATCGTCAGCAAAGTGAAGGCTTGTAGAGAGGGGCTAATAGCATTAGCGTCCAAAGGCACTTTCAATTTCTCATGTTGCTAAAAGAGTGTGCAGGCTGGCTTTTGATTGGATGCCGTTTAGGGGAAGATGCTCGGTGCCTTCCATTAGCTGCACTTTCAGAGAAATGGTGTCAGGCATTAAACTTGACATCGGATCATGACAGCTCCGGTGTGCAACTGGATCATTTCCATGGGTCAACACATCACTAATATAATCAGCTTGTCTAGTGCTTTGGTAAAGTAGAAGAATCTGGAGAATGCAAGTCATAAGTTCAGAAAAAGCACTGTGGTGCTTATTTAATCTGAAGTGGGGTTATATAGAGAGAGTGCTGCAGGGATGACCTCATCCCAGAAGTTAGCATCACCCTGGTTCCTTCAAGAAAAAAAGAGCTTTGCATTAGCTTTTAGATTACTGCAGAAAATGATCAACAAATTTTGTCATTCTTGCACATTTTGAAGCCTCACAATACCTTAATATCTACATGATCTAGACATATCACTTGAATGTTGATTTATCCAGTCCAGAAAAACAAGATGATGTGCTTCAAGGGATGTTCACAGGTTGTGGGACGTCATGGCCAGGTAAACAGGCCTATTTTTTTTTATGTAATAGAATTGCAAGACTGAACAACAGGATCTATTAGTTGTCTAAATCGGTTTTAGAGAGAAGAGAAAACATGAGCAGGTTTATTTTTGTCAAGCTAACAAATTATGTTGTAATATTACAACAGTGGGCCTTACAGGGTTAAGTGAACTTAAAGCAATCTTCACATAAACCCATTATACTAAATGTCATATTTAGCTTCCTGTAGCCTTCAGCAAGCAGGAAATATATACGGAAATTGAATAAAGTTATCAAACACTTAATGCATCTGTGCACATCTGAAAATTCTCCTGTTCGATGTGATCATAAAGACATTCTGCGTCTAAATAAACAAAATTCTTGTCAAGAAAAAAAAAATACAGATGCAACAATTGTGAGTGGGGTGACTAACCCGTGTTCAACTGAAAAAATTAATTGCATGAGTTAACGCGTTAATTTTGACAGCACTATTATAAATTACAAAGTCTGATTTAGAATAGTTTAGAAGAGAGCAAGTATAGACACAGGAGTTTAGCTTTTTATCGTCATGATGTTTAATGTCCCTGACAGTCACTTTAGTCCCATTTGGCCACTTGATAGCAACTACCTTTTTCAAGACAAAAAAACCCACAAAACTGTTAAAAGAAAATGACATATTACTGATATATTTTGTCCCGTCATCAATTTTTTTTTATATCTTAAAGCTTGTGTTAACCACAGACCTTATGTTTAGGCATTTAACCAAAAACCCATTCTGAAAAACTATTGACTGCAGGACGATGAAACTGGAAGTGCTAAAACATGGGTTTTAGGACTCATTCATGCAGCACTCTGTTAATATTTCAATTAATGGATATTTAAGGGCTTGTGTGAAAAAAAAAACCGAGGTCAATATCTCTTTAAGTCACTCTGACCTGATATGAAAAGAAGAAAACGGCCTTTTAAGAGGCTATGAGAAATGTGAACTGAAAAATCTTTTGTCCTGTGCTATGGAGTCACTGAGGTCCTATTGATTATTCTTAAGTCAGTGCAGAGATAGGTGGAGGCGTGCTGAGAGAAGTTTTTGAGCCGCTGTATGACATTGATTCTTCACAGTTAAAATGACTGTGCCAAATGTAATTTGTATATGCTGCCCTTTAAATGTATCACTGTTTCCACAAACAATTTAAGCAGCACAACTGTTTTCAAAATTAATAATAATAAATTATATCGAGCACCAAATCAGTATATTAGAATGATTTCTGAAGGATCATGTGACACTGTAGACTGGAGTAATGATGCTGAAAATTCAGCATCAGAATAAATCAGTTCATTTGTATGTGCTTGTGCACTTTGTACAGGTTTCTACATGTACATCGAGACCTCACGACCACGTCTGGAAGGAGATAAAGCACGACTGTTGACTCCATCCTTCAATGTTGCCCCTAAAAATCCCTACGGGAATGTGGCCACCAACCCAACATACTGCTTCAGCTTCTACTACCACATGTATGGGAAACATATAGGTGGGTTACTGTTAGCACAGTACATCATAAAGAATCCTTAACTTCCAATTCGTGTTGATCAGTGTTGGGAAGGTTACTCTGGAAATGTAATAGGATACAGATTACAAGTTACCCTATTTAAAATGTAGTGTTACTGTTCCGACTGCTTTATTAAAGTAATGTAACTTATTACATTTGATTATTTTTTGATTACTTTTCTAAATCATTCTCAAACATTTATACCAGGCAGGGTTAACCTTAAAGTAGAACTCAACTGATTATTGTCAGACTCCTTCATCACTTGAATTAAGATTATAATAGTTTAATTTAAAGGACATACATAAACATTTATACGTCTTGTTTCCTAAATACCTTATTAAACAACAGGGTTATTAAATAAGAATGTGTCCTATTCTGTGTCCCAATTCTGTATGTGTGAGTGGGTGTGTGTGCGTGTGTGTGTGCGTGTGTTAGTCTGTCATTCTGTCTTCCTTAGGTTTGACATTGAAACCTTCAATGTTGATTGTATTTTCATAGTTGGCATATACGGAACATATTTTGCTGTTAAATTTGTGCCCTTTTCTGATTTCTTTTTTCAATCAGAATTGTACAACTTTGCCAAAATGCACCTTGACGATTCTGAGGCAGACGAGACAAAAATTTAATTATTTGGCCTCAGCACCAAATTATATGTAACAATAAATCTAACTGAACCTAAGCAGTTCTGCAAAGAAGAGTGGGCAAATATTGCAAAGTAAAGGAGGGTGATTCTTTTCTATACACACTATAACTTTTTCCTTATTTTTAACTTTATGTCAGTCTATTTTTTATATTTTATCTTTTACCCTGTGGCAGAAATTGCCATATTTAAGTTTTAACATGCTGGTCAGAAAAGTGCAGTGTACACTTTGGCCTTTTCTGGGATGGAAAACCTTGCTATTAAAGGTTTCTAGTGGACTGTAAGTGCTGTAAATGATTTAGACCAATAACTCAATTTGTGCTATATGGAAACATTTCTATAGTTCCCTTTTTCATGCTCACTTTATGCTGTTGCAGTTGAGCTGGACATGCAATTGCACTTCTGTGGTAGTGATGACCTCCACAGCCCCTCAGACAAGCTTGTAACTGCAATTTTCTGCTTCACAAAGCAGTGTGCCTTTAGAATAGAAAGTGTGGGGCTAATTCCAACTCACCAGGGTGTTCTCTTCCTGGCTTCTGACACGTGGTCTCACCGGGTTAAAACATCCATGTGCCCAACAAGATCTTCTGTCTGGTTGCACAGCAAAGAACCAAGATAACATGGTTAGATGGCTGTTTTGATATGAAAACCTACACAAGGTGCACTTAAATGTGCACTAAAATCATTTTTTGTTGTACTGACACCTAGTGGTGTGGAAGCAGCATCATGCAAATGCGATCATTTACAGATGTAAGTGCACAAATGCAGTGTTTACACACAGCCATAACTGATTTAGTGCACAAGTGAAACAGGATGTAACAGTTTAGTAACAGGATGTTTACTCAAATAAAGTCAGCGACATTCTGCTGTCCGTGTAATTTTAAAATGTAAAATACATGTTATTAGAGTAATTATATGCCTAAAGTCTGCATCTAATTTTCAAAAGCACTACTTCATTTCTTGATGTGTAAAACAATTTAATGAGGGGAAAATATTTCATCGTGAAAGAAGATCAAAGCATAAATAAGGTTTGTGTGTGTGTTGTGCATTGTTTTAATGTTTCGCTCTGGTTAAAGGATTATATCTCCAGAAAGTTTATCTTAGCATTAATAGCATCACATCTCTGTAGCACTAGTCTCATTGTCTCCTCATTTGCAAGGAAATGAACACACCATGTCCGAATCCCGCAATCTGAGAGATTAATACAGATTTTCTTCCTACTTTTCTTTTAATCAGTGTAAAATGAGAGTGTAGTGTTATGTGGCATATATACAGTATAACAACAGCAGTGGTTGTGTTCTGAACAGTTAAATGATTGATTATTTTCCCGGAGATGAAGATGAGGTCTCTTCAAGGTCACTGAACCTTGCAGTTGCTATGTAACGCAAAGGAAGGGTTCAAAGTCAACTAACCAAATTGCATCTAATGACTTCTACTGATACTGAGTGCATCTGCCTTTTTTCCAGGAACATTAAATGTGTATTTGAGGCAGAAAAGCCAGACGGGTCAGGATACTTCTGTTTGGACCCTGAGTGGGAACCAAGGAGACCGTTGGAGGCAAGCTAGAGTTAACATCAATCCCACATCCTCTTTTCAGGTGCCTCTTTCTGCTTTATCTTTCTTGAATAGTAATACACAAATAATGATCATATAATACAAATAATTATAATAATATAATATTTTATGATACAACATGGATACTATTCTGTTCTTATTTATTATATTTCTTATAACTTACATAACTACAAAGTGAAAATGTGTTTGGCTTTATTTTCCCGTCCATTCGTGTAGATGGTTTTGGAGGGTATACGTGGTTCTGGCATTGAAGGGGATATTGCTGTAGACGATGTGGCCATAGAAGAAGGAGAGTGTCGAGACCCTCCACCCAGTAGTAGTGAGTATAATGGACAAGAGTTTTAAAGCAATTAAATTAGCAATGGCTTTTGAGTTTATTGCAATGAAATAAATACGTTTAAAAAACTATCATTTTTATTAATGCATTGAATTGATACATTTAATTTATTCATATTTATCAGGTTAACATTTATCAATTTTAAACAATTTACAGCATTATAACTTCATTTGATCCTTTAGAAAAATGTTGAAGTTTCGTTGATAAATTAGAAGTAGAAAAGAACAACTTTAATTTGAAAAAAGTAAAATTCTTTTGCAATATGATAAATGTCTTCTCTGCTCCTTTTGATCAGGTTATCCCACATTCTTATTGAATGAAAGTATTCATTTCTTTCCAAAAAAATAAAAAATAAAATAAAATGCTGAAATTGCTGAATACCTCTTTAGTGTAAATAAATCATTCACAAGAACACACAAGTGTGAAAGAAACTTTTGTGTAGGATCAAAGCTAATATAACACGGACTGTATTATCTACACTTTTTACATTTTTCTTATCCATAACAAGATAATCCACCAGCTCGAATGACTCTTTTCATGACTCACAGCAAATGTTTACAGTTCATTTCTCGCTTGCTTTTGAATTAAAGCATAGCATGTTGCAAAAAAAGAGAAGACGTTTCAGAGATACAGACCGTAGACAAACCTCATTAAACTTCTAGAAGGCAGAATTGTTAATCTCTGAATATTTACACAGAACTGAGAAATGGATATTTGTTCCCAGCAGTAACTGCATTTGTTCTTGTCTTTATTTCCTCAGATATAAGATCCCTGGCTTCTCCCGCTGCAGTGCATATATGGCAGCTCTGGCTCACTTTACTTTTGGTCTTGGTTGGCCTCCGAAGGTGACCTCATCACATGGAGGTGGAACCCAGCTTTGGCATTCATAGAGATTTCGGCTGACACGGACTGCCTGAACACAACAACCAAAGATTCATCCCGTCTACACAAAAGGAACGTATAGGTTTTAGATCAGTGTGAAGGAAGAGGAAGCCAGGGAAGGAATCTGTGATTACACCGGAGTCCACTCAAGACCTTGTGGAAAAGCCCATTACTGTTTTCAGTGTTATAAAGAACAGAACAGGTGGATGGTTACAGCAGGACAGCTTGAGAGACTTAATAGGGGAATCTTTCAAAGCACAAAGACATAAGATGTATTTCCATCACTACATGGTTTTTGCTTTGTTTTACGTCTGCTACTGTCATCAAAGACCTCATAATGTCACAACGCGTAATCCTGAACCATACGAAGGAAGCTTCCGAGGAGGAAAAAAACAATGATGGTAACAAAAATGAATGATCGTTTGAAAAAAAAAAAAAACAAGTTTTCGTTTTTCTTTTATGTCTGAAAATAGAGATATGTCAAATACAGTTATGCTTTTTGTAGGTCCTTGTGCTCTGATGTTAATGGTTTGACGTGAACATCAGGGCTCCACAAATGTGTGTTGTTTTAAAGAGCGTTTGGAGCAAACAATATCAATGTAAAGTCTGTTTACGGACAGTTAGGGCGTTCATGTACTCCTCCAGTGTGCTTTAACCGATCAAACTTTAACAGCTCATCATGCAGCTAACACAATGAACACCGTCTCTCACTGAAAGTCATTGAGTTGACCTTTCATTTCAGCACGGCTCTGCTAAACAACAGCTGTAGAGAACTGTTTAACATCACGCTGTACCTGCTGCTAGTGTGGATCTGCTTACGGTTACGCTGGACCCCTTGCAGTTGTTTTCTTTAGGTGCGTAAAGATAGCCGTCAACTTCGGACCATGTTCGCCAAGGAACATGGAGTTGCTGTCTGTAATGAAATCAAGTGCCTTCAGAACCTTCTGTAAAATCATTCTACTGTGCTACTGTATCATCTAGCATTTCCTTTAGGCACAGTTTGGCGTACATACACACGTGAGATGAAAGGTGAAAGTCAGAGAGCCACGATGAGAGACAGGTGCCGTGTTGCAGCCTATCACTGATGTCTTGAGTTGCACATACTGTTGATAGATGATGACTTATTTTTATTTCGACAGCATCCCTGCCACCTGCTCCACATCCGACTGATATAAGGAAAACAATGGTGGTGGGACTGGACTAAAAGCACCATTGATTCATCAATAGGACATCTGGGAGCTATTATCAGAGGTGAAAAACAGCCAGGAGGGTCACTATGAAATCCTCCTTCGATATGATGAGACTTCTGTGCTGCTGAAAAAAAAAAGATATTTTTTCCAACATCCAGAGGTATGAAAAAACAGATGGACCTTTAGAGGAATGATGCTCTCACTGTACAAGATGATTAACCTTGATCTGGATCCATCCGGTTGGATTCGTACAAATGATATTTTATTACTCTGATGAAAATGACTGCTTTTACTGAACTAAAAACTCTGAACTACCTGAGACCATCCGATACCTTAACCTGCTGGTTTTTGGACATGTATTGTAAAATCACTTTTCTCATTCATAACATTCATTTCCAAGGAAGAATTACGTTAGTCTTTCTGTTTTCTCAGCCCAAAAATGTTGTTTCAGACAACAAATATATATATTTGTTTTCATTTCACAACATTTTTTTCATTTCTGAAAATCCCTTTGCATTACTATATTATGGCATAATTTGAATCTATAGTATGATTTTATAAAATAATATAGAATATATGAAATTATATGCAAATACATCTGGTAGGTAGGTCTATGGAAATGGTTTGACACTTATGAATATCCAGACAAAGCACAATGTGAAATATTAATATCAAAATTCAGAAACACAGTTCCTTAAATAAAATGTTTTTTTCTCCATTTTATTAAAGCTACTATCAACAGGAATAAACTTACTTTACATAAAGAAAAAAGATATTTTACATCTCGGTTCAATAAAAGGCTTTCATGGTATTGTGTGTTTTTTTTTTCTTTTATATATATATATATATATATATATATATATATATATATATATATATATATATTATTTTGATATTTTCATTACTGTAATTAGACTTTTTGTATTTACTCTGACATCTTGGAAGAAAATCTGCAGGAAAAAATGCTGTTAAATGTCAAAACAAAACTTAATTTTAATATAATTTAAAATTATAATTTCTTATCCTCTGAAACAACTCTTGAGTACTGATTGATCCGAGGAAAAAAAAATTTTCAGATTTTATGTGCTGGAGGAAGATAGATAGACGATGGATGGACAAAAATGGATCAGTTTTGTCAATTGTATCAAAAAAAATCAACAATATATTGTTTAATTTGCCCATAATATGTAAATATGCTTAAAATGAACCACTTCAGTGTTGTTTTATTTTTTATTTGATTCAAGCCAAATTCAAACATTCAAGCAGCACTGCACGTTTGTGTGTGTGTGTGTGTGTGTGTGTAGATACATTTTGACATTGCATAAAATGAAAGCTTAGAATTTCTCAATAGAACGTGTAGTTGCAGTTGCGCTAACCATTATTTAACAGAACATTTGCCATCTCAATTATGATAAAACTCATGTGTGGATGTGCCTTGGGCTTCAAACTCCCTTAAAGCCCTTAAAGTGTCGGCTAAATGAACTTGGGGATAGGCTACCACTAATCCTTACAAAGACCCTTCTTATTTTTTAGTTTGAGGGGTCTCACCACAGGAGGTCTGGTGGTTTCATCAAAAATAGATTACGGAGTCACTTTTGGGCCTCGTTTGATCTTCTGCTTACACAAAACACAAAGTTAAGATTGTAAGAATGTAAAGATGACACTCGCTCTTGCTGAAATGCAAGCGTTTCAGTTGAGTAACAAGCTTATTTACTGATCTTGACAGGAATTTCAGCCTCTTGTGTCCAGATATGTCATCTTGTTTGTGGGTTTATCGGAACATCTGAAAGGTTGGGTGGCCAAGTCAAAAGATTTAAGCAATTCATTCTAGGACAGCTATTTCCATGAATGTCTGAACTATGCAAACTTTTTGCAACCTCTGACCCTTTGTTTAAAAAGGAAAAAAATGAACTTCTATCAAGCGTGGAGGACTTTTGCACATAATGCCCGGGAGCTTATGATGTTAGGAATGGTTAAAGACCCTCCATTAGGTTATCTTATAAGTATCCATATGATTATCTGTAATTTATGGTCTGAAAGTCCCTACAAGCAGGTCCATTTGTCACCAGTGACAAGCACACACACCGTAATGTATAAAGCTAAAGGCAACTTTCCCTTTTGCCTTCCAGTGCTGTCATGTGAAATGAGATTATAGCTGAACCGGTTGGACACCGTTCTATATTTATCTCATTAAAATGATTGTATGAGATGCTAGTTAATAGCTATCATACATCAGATGTAAATGAGATTTTATTTTATATTTTTTGGGGGGGTGGTCTGGGTGTTTTGAGTGGTATGATTTGTGTGTGCCTTGTACGTGTGGGCAAAATATTTTCCCATAATCCATTATTTCATGGCAAAATGCTCCAAACAAAGCAAGTGCCATCTGTTTCCATCCCTGCTGTACATTTCCATTTCTATCCTTCTCTCCCCTTGTCCCACTTTCTCTCATGTGAAAATATTAACTTAACATAAAAATGAGAAAGAGTTGCCAGGCCAGTGATGCAAAGCAACAGAAAAGCGTATTGTTTGAGCGGATTATTGAGAAGAGCCGGACAGATTTTTTTAAACATCCTCAATATGCTGAAAACACTGGCCTCGCAGTTTGTCCGTAATGCGCTCCTTCTTACATCCCCGTATCATTCCGAGCAGAGAGCTGTTCAAGTATCTGCCAATGAGTTTTTAATGACCTCCACATTTATACTCAGGCAGTGTAGCTTTGCTTTTCCTGCAAATGCAAATCCTGCTTTTTGTTATGGATACCTTTAGTGGGTTAGTTGTTTCTGTTTAGCTGCAATACGACCTCAGACATTTACAATGATGACTAAACATTTTTCAGATATCTTCAGAAAAGCAACTACCTCATAATTCAAAGAGCTTCATATAAAACGACTGGTCCAATAGATCAATAATAGTACAACTTCTAACCTGTTTGAAAAATGCATATACCGGTAATCATCATCATCAACATTTATTGGTTCACTCATTTTATGAATAGCTTTTATTAAATCTATTTGAAAAACACATTGTAGTGAAGTATCAACCAATTATTATTATTATTATTATTATTATTCCCATTAATAAAGCCATTTGAAAACATGATTATCAATACTTTTGAATTAGTGAATACTAATACGAATAATAATAACAGTTATAAAATTGCTATTTTTGTTTGACACTTGCTTTAGATCCTGCAGCACAAAGTATAGTGTTTGACAGCTCTCTAATCAAAAATTGAAGATTGTATTATATAATAGAAGAAAAGCTTTCCCCCCTGTGGCTGCTAGATTCTGCGGTTCAATTAGACTTGAGTCCTGTGATGTGTGCGTTTAGTGAAGTCTGAAACACTGTAGGGCTCGCGATTCCATCCACCGGAGATTTCTCTGTGAAGTCTCTGCTTTACACGTCAACGGGCTAACGTCTTCTTCACACGCACACACACACACACACTGAGAACACACCTGAGCCTCTGCCTTTTTTTACCCACTCTTGTGGCTTATTTCACACTTTGCAAGCTGGGTCTTCTCCAACACAACATGTCACTTTGCCTAAGCGCAAGTGACACAGAAGAGAATCAAACAAACATTTTATGAAGAGTTTGATAGAACACATATAACATTCAAATACCATTTCCCCAGATGATTCTTCAAATAATCTTACAAGCGGTATTTCGTTCCCCTTATACACTTTTTATACTTGTAATACAAAGAGCCTCACAGGCAGCTGGGTGCTTAGCTCAGCGAAGATTCAAGTTCTTCCAGCATTAGAATGAGCTTTAGTTTGGTTTGAAGTTGGAGAGTGTGATTTTTGCTGGGGTAAAATACTTTCTCCTATCCCAGTTTGATGTGCAAAGTCAATAAATAAATAACTAGTTGGTTGATTCCCACAGGAAAGACGTGTAAACACTAGGTTTGAGGTGCTTTTAAAACATTACTCTGTTTTAGCAGTTGGGTCCTGTCCGGACAACTGCAGGTGGGTGACAGGTGAGGAGACCTGGATCTGTTTAGTGCCTTTCCTACAGAAGTTACACAGGTAACCTTAAAAAATTTTTGTGTCGGTTGCTTAAAGTCTGCCACGACATTCTCACTGCCTTGATTCACGCTGTATAAGTTTGATGCCAATGCAAGTAGTTGGTGAACACTGTGAAAGCAGCTCCAGAGCAGAGTTTAATAACCCCAGTGCTAGCCCTGCTTTAAAATTACAACTGTGAGGCGTTCCTTCACCTGGCGTTAAAAGCGGGGTTTAGAACAACAATAACCTGGTATTAAGCACAGTGTGAAAACACAATTGTATTCCCACTTCTTCCTGTAAGAAAGAGTCAGGGGAAAGTTCTGCTTAGAACTTGTGGATCTTCCAGCAGTGGTTTCATCACGTAAAATATTGACTTTCTTCAAAATGTGTCTGAAAAAGTAGGCTATTATGACTTATTTTGACAGACTGAACATTAAGGTGATGGAATATAAATGCGCTGTATGAGAAGAATGATAGGTGCATCAATGAACAGGAGCTGCTTCCCATGGCAAACTCAGGGTGCTCCAGATACTGCATCCAGTGTCTGAAGATTGTTCTGTATGTCAGCTGATGCAGGTCCATCTGTCAGACAGGTTGTAGCTGTCACTGTTAGAGTAATGCATCCCGACTCTGTCAGAGATGCCAGAACAGATGCCGTCACAGCATATAGACACTCAATGGGTGGTGGGAGTTTAGGTAGAAAATATGATGGGATCAAAATGCAGTATATTGAGTTTGACCAGTTATTATTAAATAGAGTTGTTCCAAAAAATGATTTGGACACTTTGAAAAATATTGGAATGTCATTAGATAACAAAATGTCTAGAACAGAATAGAATAGAATAGAATAGAATAGAATAGAATAGAATAATGTTTAATAATTTAAAAAGAGATGGTACAAGCATTTTTCAAGCAACATTTCAGAAAACATTCAGAAAATTATGTTTGTTTGGTTCTAAATTACAGTATGTTAAATAAATAAATAAATAAAAGATAATCTTCAAAATGAAGACAAAATATATTTGGATTATTTATTTATTTATTTTTTATTTTTTTTTATTTATTTTTGTTTGCAAGCCTTTAGTGGAACATGTTTATACATCCACTAACAGTAACTTAGATGAAAATAGTTATATTTATTATATTTAATTCCAAGAAGTAGATAATGTGGAATGTTAAATAATAATTGTTATGAACTGATATAAATTATGTTTTAATAATAACAAATACTGCACTCATAAACTTATGTTCATTTATTATTTTACTCTTATTTATTATTACTTTTAATTATTAAAGATGTTGGGGTTTCCTTTGGGTATAGTTCAATAAAAAAAAATAAAAACAGTCTCCTTCCATTGCAAATGCCAATTGCTTTGATATTTTATTATGCAAACAAATCCATGCATTTTATAAGTTTGGCTTAATTTATCCAGATATTTTTGGGGGCTGTTGTATGTGCTTGGTGTAACTCTATCCTAATTAGACAGGAAGGAGAAGTAACATGGGTCATGCAGTACTTGTAAATGATTAAACTAGGCCAAACATGTACCTGTGTGTTGTTGTGGAGCATGTCGTTTTGTTGTGCTGAGTTGCACCTCCAACCATTAAACCCAGCAGCTCATCTTCTCCAGAAACTGGTGGTGAAAATAAAAGTTTAGATGAGTTTGAGAAAGTGTAAACAATGTAGGATGTGTTTCTGTTTGCCTTTTAAGTAAACACTGTTGATTTACTCATTATGGAGGTTTCCATAATGATTCGATTACTGAGAAGGCAAATACTGCAGTGCCTTTAAAGTTCTCTGGAGGGGAAAAAAGAGCGTGGTTAAAAATGTATAGCTGCATATTTTCACAACAGACATTCCTCGAGGCATTTGAAAACAACATAGCAAGATTTGATCGGTGTAGCTTGAATTGAAATGTGTTCTTTTTCAACAGCCTGTTTCCTATAAATTGCAAAGTACAAAAGTAAATGATTCCCGAATGTGCCTGTCCAAACCTAACCTGAGCTACTGGATATTTTTAATTTTGTTCTACCTGGTTTTGTTTTAAGGAGTGACCACAATGTCACCAAGGAGACAGGGAAGGAAAAATGATGGCGCTTCATTCATATTGATAATCAGCTGTCATAAAGGAGCCAGAGTGAGTGATGGCGGCCGTTCTGCTCAGCTGCATTTGGTTAGTGGCTATATTTACGATAACATCCTCCTGCATATACACACTCAGCAGTACGCCTCTTATATAAATGTACCATTTCTCATATTTAGGGTGTGAACAGAGGGGTGAATCTTCAGAGCAGGGCAGGTTTCTTCTACAAATGTTTTTGAGCGAATGAATGATATCTGGTTTGTGACTGTATTGTTTTTTTTAAAGTCGAGATTCACAAGTTGCGGATCTTCCCTGAAGATTTTGAATCTGCACTGATAGCCAACAGCAAGCATCAACACAGGCCAGAACATCCCTTGAACCCTGCTGTTGGGGCATCATACTTATTTAAGTGAAGGTCAGGCCTCCTGTTTCTCCGATTGAGTACTGAGATCAATATTAGAGGACGATGCTCGGAAATGACCTGTTATTTAGACAATGATAGCATTGTGCTATTGCTTGCCCATGAAGACCCGTACATGCATAAGACAGATACATGTACCAACTTACAAATTCCTATCATGTAGACTCTAATACTGTATACAGACACGCACTTATCCTCTCGTCGATTTGGGAAAGTGACAGTAACTGGGACAATCCTCTTACACTGCATTCGGGTGCTTGGTTTGTTTCCGTGGTGCATTAACAGGTCATGTCAGTTTGATCACGAGTAATTCCTGGACTGGGAGTAGGCTGTTTGGGTCAAAAAGCAACACACACACGCTCACACACTCAACTCAATCATGCAGTCCTTGACCCTGCAGCAGCGAGAGGGTGCATCTCCCAGATCAGCACAGCGGCCCAGCAGATAAGAAATGATGAATGCAGATTGTTCTGTGGCTGACACTATCATCAGTCTGTGGTGACTTAGTAGCAGCAGGAGTCTACACCCTGGGCACCGGGCGTCCGTGAGTGATGACCACTCCCAAAGCATGCGCGGCGACATACCAGTGGCTGCCGTGTATGAAAACAAATACCAATCCTCTATCAAACGCCTCCGGAATTGCTTCTTTATCTCTGTCTGCAACTGTATGACAAAGAGAGACATCAGCTTGCCACTTTTAATCTATTAGTATTCCTCGGGAAGAATGCTTTTTTTTTTTCTTGTAGATCCCATCTATTATGTGTACTGTGTTTTGTAGCACAGTGCTCATGGTTTGCTTAATAGTGGGAACTGAGCCATCAACCTTCAGTTTTACCATCTCTGGGGCTGAAACGATTGGACAAAAAATCATTATTTTCTCATTATTTGCTCACCTCCTTTTTTCTTTTTTTTAAATAGTGTAATAGATGTTTTTTTTTTTCATCTAATTGAGCTTTCAAGTCTATGAAAGAACACAGAAGTCTTAAAAGTTTGTCCATACAACAAAATCTTCTGCCATCGATCGCAATTCAAATCTTTTTTTGTATTATTAATATTATTAGTAGCAGTAGTAGTATTGCAGTATCTTGAAACATTTAAGACCAAATTAAAGCATATATTTAAGACTTCACAGCTTTTCTTGATTTGTTATTTCTCTTTTCTGGTGCTGTTTAAAGATGATGATAAAGTGACTTATTTGTATTTTAAAATTAGTAAAATGATATATTTTTTTCCATTTCCCATTTACATTTGACGATAAAAAATTAGGCCTGTGTATAATTATCATAATAGGCTTATATATATATATATATATAATTAGTAAATTCACAGTATACCTTCCTTTAAACTCAACATCATTATCGTGAAGATAAACTTCTTCTTGAGTTGCATTTCGATGTTAATTCATTTCTTTCATCACTTCAGCAAACTAAATTCGATGCGCATTAACCAGATCCGTGCATGAATCATTCGGACCGGTATTGTGAACTGAATCAACTGATTTAATGAAACCTTCAGAAGAATGCATCATTCACGAGCTAAATGTAATGCTGACTTGTCTTGTTTCACATTTTACTGGGTTAGTAGTCAGTCCAGGGAAGTCAGTGTTTAAGATTTCACACTTTACATTTGAAACCCCTGGGCTCACGTTCTGATTTGCATATTTATGAGACCAGTAACACTGATTGAACGATTACAAATCGCCACAGGCACTCATCATGTTTCACTAACTCTTTGTAGATGTAGGAAATGTCACCATGAAGAGGTAAGCATTGCTCAGTGTATGACTGGTTTGTCTGCTTCTAGCACTGTTTCATAACCCTGGGTTTAAAAGAGGATAACCCATGGGCATAATTACTTACACTAACTCTGTGTAGAAATGATCACATCCAGCATCTTAGCAGGTGGCTATTCTTTCTATTATATGTTAGTTTGTGTAATGTTTTACTCATAATCTGTGGATGTGATTGTGTTCCTCTGGTCTACCCACAAAAAGATTTTCTGCCTCTCTCCCAAATCTTGATTTATTAATGCTACATTCCCTTTTATCTCTATCTTTTAAATAAAAATAATGGGCTCCCCGTGCAAATAGACATATCGATTATTTTTCTGATTATGTATCTATAATTAATGTTTTCATGCACTACCAAATATAATGTAAAGTATTTGTCTGGAAGAATAGTATTTTATTTATGAAAAAAGCCATTATTAGGTCTGTTTTCCTTCAGCTCCCTATGGAATACACTGTTCAAACTCTAGTTCAAAGAATGGGATTATTTATTCATTGTTTACATCAGCACTGTGAGCAGCTTATGAAATAGAAATGTTCTTATGGCACTCGTCCACGTGTTTGACCAGCTCTCTTTTTCATTATTTTGCTCCACCGCTTTATCGTTCCCACTGTTGCTTACCGTTCTCTTTCTTTCTCTATCTAATGGGGTATGAACATTTTAAACATTTGGGATATTTTTCATTAGAATCTGAAAATAATGTTTTTGGCAAGAGACTCAAACTAATGTCTGAAATTTTATATTCTTCTGTGTCTTAAATTTCCTATTAAATTCCTCTCTTTAAGCTTTATTGGTTAATGGAAAATATCTACCTTCCCTTTTTTGAACAGGATGCATTTGGCTGATTATGAGCTGTATGTGGTTGCATGTCCTGTCCCTGAAGAGGGTCAAAGATTTGCCTGGGATTGTAACGAACCCAAGAAAATAAGTCACCTTAGGTAAATATGTAAGATTTGAATTAGGAGTTAATTTTGCACGCATTCAGCTTAAATTATGTGAGACTGGTGGTTGGAGTTTTGGAAACATATTTGGGGAAATTTAACATGTTTTTGTCAGCTGTTTAAACACTCATTCTGATGGCACCCATTTATTGGAGTGGATCCACTGGTGAGCGAGTGATGTAAAAATAAATGTGTTTTTTATTAATTTATTAATACACGTTTTGATGAAGAAACAAACTCATCTACATCTTGGATTGCCTGAGGGTGAGTACATTTTAATAAACATTTTCATGTTTGGCAGAAAAAATCCTTGTATAGCTACTTTGTCTGATGCATTTTGAGGAGTTTTTACACTCGTAATGGTACTGATTTTATTGTTTTACTTCTGAATTGTCCTCAAAACATCTGAACTATAAAAAAGAGAAAAAAATGGATAGAAATCATTTGCAGAGTTTTATTGTTTCCTAAAGACCTCTATTTATATCCATCACACTTTTTTACTTAAGTTATTATAGTTTTTAAATATCATAGAAATTACACAAAAAGTGGAAAACGTTCAGAATTCAGAAACATACATTTAGTATGACAGGAAATTAAGCTGACATTGATTTTGGACGTGCCTTGATGTCTTCCTACCTTGGAATGCGACCTCCGAAGGCAGCATTTTTCAGTTTTCGGATGCAGCCATTTAAATTAAAAAGAAAAAACATTGCGCCAGACTTTAGACCAGGTTTGAGTTGGTCTATGGTATTTTCAGTTCCTTAAAATAGTATTGCGCCAGCAATGTGCCTGAACACACTTCTTTTTAGACCAGCATGCCCATAGGTGCACAAATGAGCGCAAATGCATTATTTTTTTTATCAAACGACGTGGTGCTGGATGGGAAAATGCGAACGGCGCCGGACTGAAACTAGCCAACACACTTGCCGCGTGTATGATAAGGCCCAATATCTTACAGTTACTGAGGTATAGACCATGTGACAACAAACCCTCTTAAGTACACACACATATATATATATATATATATATATAATGCCATCCTCCTGCACAGCACTGTTTTTGCCAGCTTCCTTTATAGCTCCCTTTAGTTGTGACACAGGTTTCATTGTGCCAGCATGATACAGCGTTTGCATCAGGATGAGCTGGCAAGCTATCTCCTAGATAGTCTGTGTGTTCATACAGCATCTCCTTTCTCGTAGATCAGACAACCATTTCATAATGATGGAGAGCTTGGACTTGACTGTATTACACGAGCAAATTGCTTTCTGATAAGAATGGAGAAGTCGTTTACTCACAGTAGAGTGGGGGCTTCGCCATTCACATACTCAAAATGAGAAATGATTGTGTGTGGAGGAGAATGCAAAATCCCTCCATAGACAGTCATGGAAGAAACTAACAAGTGGATAGCATCCACTAAATGGCACTGATTATATGTGATCATGTGGGTAGGTGCACAATGTCCCCCACAGCCGTTATTGTATCATTTCTCCATTGCCGTTTTCATCTCAGTCAAAACTAAATTGAGAAGGGTGGCGTTTTATTGCTTCATTCAAGATACCTTGAATTCAGCTTCAGATTGCATTCGAATTATTTAGGATCAGATTAGTGAATTTAAAAGAAGTCCAAAATTTCCATCTAGAGCCCGACAGCTGTCAAAATCTGCAAAGTGTTCCAGGCTCCTTTTATGGTTCAAAACACTTTCAGGGGAAATTCAGAAGATGCTTTAATAGAGACATTTCCCCCCATTTTTAATCAAATGTAATTTGAACTTTGAGAAATTCTGTCATGGTGTGATTCTATAATGACTTTTGCCGGTTAGAAACTCGTATAAAAGAAACAAAACACATGGGGATTTGGTTAATTTAGACGCAAAATAACATTCTAAGCAAGCTAACACTAATTCATAATTGCAATATCAGAATCCTATTTCTGGTATTTGCAGAACACTTATAATTCTGAAATATGTTGAAATGTCTGTCTCAGAATAAAAATTCAAAGCGATTACCACAATCTCTTTCCATTTTCTCCAGACTGCCACTTTTACCATCTTAGTGCATCTGTCTGAGGCATTAGAACATACCGTTTTCTTGCTGAGGTGAAACACTGAAATATCTGTGACATGCATAATGGCCTGAAATGAAACATTTGTGAAAACATAAGGAGAAGAGACAGAACCACATCTTTCACACTCTGAATGGCTGAAGCATGCTAAGCTACAACACTCTCTTTCAAATTACAGGTATGCTGAAACATTGCAGGCTTCTCGGTGGACAGTGTTTCCAGTCAGAAACTCCAAAAGTGTTTTCACTCAGTCTCCACTGTTACTTATGAGCACATTATTTCTCCCTCAGTGGGATATAATGTGGGATGATATGTTGGCCTTGTCATCTCTCATTTGATAAATGCTCCATCCTCAGCTAATGGAAGATTTCTCACAGCTTCAGTACGCCATAAAACTTCTCGGAAGCTCTTACAACTGTATAACCTTAGAGTGGGATTAAAACATCTAAACATTCACCCTTCAGTATTATATATGCAAGGATGGATCAGCTTTACTTCAGCTAATTGCTAGCACAATAGTCTTTCATTATATTAATGCCTCATCAGTTTGACTGGGCCTTGATTAGTTAAAACCAGATGAAAAGCCTTAATAATACATTTTTGATATTGTAAACTTTCACACATCCAAACTGAGAAATGCAGTGCGGTAAAATGTCCATGATTGTTTATTCAGCAGCTATGAAATTATAAAACCTGAATATGATAATCTGGTTTAAAAGGATGTGAACCAATTGTTATGTCTGTAAAGAGGACTCGTACTGAAACTTATTTTACTTTTTATTGTTCTCATCAACCTTACTGAACTCCCATCAACTCAGCACTCACATCACTGAACTGTGTGAAAACATTCTAGCGTCAACGTCACTGTCTGTTCCTTACTCTTAAAGTGACCAGCGCTCTTTATATCTTATCAATGTAACAAACACATAACTTTAATTAAACACCAGATTATAAGTCTAACTAAGCATGCAACATTTCCCCTCCCCTCCCAGTGAACTAAGTGTGAAAGAACGTTAAGTAGTCCTGAAAGCGAGCAGGCCGAGTGTGTGATCTGGTAGGCCTGCCTTGGGATGGTTCAGATGGTGGTAGGGATGTTGCTTGCAAGGTCACTGGATGCTGTGGTTGGGGCAGAAGGTATGAAGAACCAAGCAGAGAGCAAGGGAGCACAGTGTCTCGGGTGTGATCTGCACCAGAAGGGCATGGTACTTTCCTAAGCCGACTGGCATGCCAACGGGAACCATCAGATAGCTGGAATGTAACTGGACCTAACTGCTTTTGTACTTGATGGGGCTGTGACCAGAAAGTGTGGAGCTTGTTTTTCCGGTATGGCCGCTGGATCCGCACCCAGTCCATTGGGAAGATTCTTGGAATGCGGGCCTTTTTCTTTGCGTCGAATCTGCCTTGTGCTTTGAGCTGTTGTTCGCATACCCTGGCTTGCACCACAGGATTTCCACCATGAGAAGTAGGAGGGCAAAGTCTATGCAGGGGTAACTCCAGCTCCCGTCCCAGCATCAGTTTTGCTGGGGACACCCCAGTGGTGGAATGCTGAGCTGCTCTGTAGTGTAGAAGAGTCTGAGACAAGGCCTCATTGAAAGAGCAGCCTTGTGCTAAGTGGGCTCTCAGACCATTTTTTAGTGACTGATTGAATCTTTCTACGCCCCCATTCGACTGTGGGTGATAGTAAGCTGTTCGAATGTGTTTGATGCCTTTGCTTTGGATGTAGCTGGTAAACTCCGCGGACACTAGTTGGGGGCCATTGTCTGTCGTCAAGGTCCTAGGCAAGCCCCAGCGGGCAAAAAGCGACTCCAGAAAGTCAATGATGGAACTGGATGTGACCGAGCCTACAGATGTAACCTCTGGCCACTTCGAATGTAGATCATAAACTACTACAAGGAAACGCAAATGATGAGGCACACCATGGAGTTCCCCACATATGTCCAGCTGAATGTGGTCCCAGGGTCGAGTTGGCCAAGGCAAAGACCCTAGTGGCGGCGGCACTGGTGAGCCTGTTTTCCCGCTTACGAGACATGGAGCACAATCCCGAACAAGCTGTTCAATGTCTTTGTCCAACCCCGGCCACCATACTAGATCCCTACAGCGCTGCTTTAGTTTGACTATGCCGAGATGGCCCTCATGAGCCATGGTCAGCACTCGTCCTCTGAGTCTAGCAGGAATGATGGCGCAGTGTCCACGAGCCAAGCATGTGTCATTCCAGCATGACAATTCGTGTTTCACTCTGGCATATGGCTGGATATCTGTTGCCACTTGAGTTGGCCAGCCATTCAGGACATACTCACGGACCGCCGATAGTGTGGAATCAGCAGCAGACTCCGCTGTGAGTTCCTCCAGGGACACAAAGGCTGTCAGGGGTGCATGCACTAAATTAATAAAATCCCCGTCCTCATCCACCTGACAGAAGGCAATGGTTGATGACACAGAACGAGACAGCAAATCGGCCACCACATTATCTCTGCCTTTGGTGTATTGTATTGTAAAGTCATACTGCTGGAGGCGGTCAGTCCAACGGTACATGCGCAGTGGTTTGTGACCAGAACCAGAAGGAGACATAAGCGCACTGAGGGCTTGGTGATCAGTCCGAAGGGTAAATTTTCGGCCATAAAGGTAGGCATGCCAGCGCTCGCAGGCCCATACACAAGCCAGAGCCTCCCTCTCTCCAGTGGAGTACTTTTGTTCGGTCAGGCTGAATGCACGAGAAGCAAAAGCCACTGGCCGTTCGATGCCATTCTGGAGTTGTGAAAGAACAGCACCAGCAGCAGTAGCTGAAGCATCACAAGTGACCAGTGTGGGGCAGTCAAGACTAAAGTGTGCCAAGACAGGTGGGCTTGTCAACAGCTCCTTAAGCGTGCGCACAGCATCAGAACAGGCTGAAGACCAGGTCCATGGGGCATCCTTTTTGAGCAGTTGGCGTAGAGGGTATGTAATTGTGGAGTACTGAGGCAGAAAACGCATATAGTATGTTGTCATCCCTAGAAACGATGCCACCTGTGCTACGGATGAAGGCTCCGGCACCTGTTGTATAGCCTCAATATTGGAGTGCAATGGCGACAGGCCCTCGGCTGAAACATGAAAACCGACAAAGTCAACCTCTGGTACTGCAAATAAGCATTTCTCCATGTTAAGTGTCAAATTGTGTTGACTGAGTGCAGCAAAAACAGCCCTTAAGCGTTGTTCATGAATCACTGCATTTGGGGCATGGACAATGATGTCATCAAGGTAGATGGCAGTGCCAGGGACACCAGCCAGTATAGTGGACATGATTTTTTGAAAACAACTTGGGGCCGAGCTGAGTCCAAAAGGCATCCTTGTGTAACGAAATACGCCAGAGTGCGTAACGAATGCAGTAAGATTTCTGCTGTCTGGGTGGAGGGGAACCTGGAGATAGCCTTGACGGAGGTCGAGTTTGGAAAACATTGTCGAGCCATGAAAGTGTGTAGTCAGCTCTTCGATTGATGGCAGAGGGTAGCGATCTGGGATTACTGCTTTGTTGACGGACCTTAAATCTACACAAACTCTTAGTCCGCCAGATTTTTTCTTAGCCACTGTCAGATTAGACACCCATGGGGAGGCGTCGACAGGTTCGATGATGCCCTCTGCTTGCAGTTTCACAAGTTCTGCTGTGACTTCCTCACGCAATGCCAGCGGAATGCGGCGAAGTGGCTGAATTACTGGTTTAACTGTAGGATCCAAAAGAGGCTGATGAGTGAACGCAGCTAGGCAGCCAAGGCCTTCAAACAATGTTGGCCATTCATGTTGCCAAGGACAGCTGACAGTCAGAACTTGAGCCCCCTTATTGTCCAGCAAAGAAAAGCCCAGACTAATAAACAGGTCCAATCCAAGGATATTGTTGCCATGGTGTGTAATGTGAAAAGGGAAGTCGGGCAGGACCTTGTTGCCATACTGGACAGGCGCATGTACAAGGCCGATAACATCAATTGCAGAACTTCCATATCCAAACAGATTCAGAGAAGGCGACTGAAGGGGCAAGTGTGTCAGGAAACGTTCATAAGTAGCCATATTGAGTAGTGAGACTTTAGCCCCTGTGTCCAGTAGCAGTGAAATACAGGAATCTGCTATAGTAACAATGCATGTAGAAAACCCTGCTGAATTGGTATTTATTGAATGAATAATCGCAGGTGTTGAATTGTTAACACGTGGGTTTCGTTGAGTAGGAGTTTGAACTGGGGCAGACCGACAACATTTTGCAAAGTGGTTCGGTTTTTGACAGCGTCGGCATGTTTGTCCCCATGCAGGGCAGTCAGGAGCACGTGATGGGTGTCTAGTGGACCCACAATTTCCACAACGCCGATTAACTTGAGGACGTGCATATTGTATGTCTGCATTTGAAGATACATCTGCTTCTGCCCTGTAAACTTGTGTGCATTCATGTATCATGTCTCCACTGTTTACACTTGATTCGTGTGATGTATTTAATTTAGCAGCACACTGTGCAGCAGACTCAATTTGAGAGGCCAGAATTACAGCTTTCTCTAAAGTGAGATCATCATCTTCCAATAACAGCCGCTCCCGAACGAGTGTATTGGTTGTTTTTTCAATCAACTGATCTCGTATCATCTCATCTGATAAAGCACCAAAACAGCACGGTTTTGCCAGTCCTCTCAAGTCTGCGACATATTGAACAATCGACTCACCAGCGCGCTGTCTGCGCTGCCGGAACTGCAGCCGTTTTAACAGGACACTCTGTTTTTTTTCAAAGTGTCGATCTAGCAGTGTAATCGCAGCGGCGTAATCGTCCGCATCTCCGAGTGTGCGAAATACACGCTGTCCTTCGGCACCAAGGCAGTGGAGGAGTATGGCCATTTTCCGCTTCGTCGGGACGCCATCGAGGCCCATTGCTAACAGGTATGTTTCAAACGACATTTTCCACTGCTCCCATGGGACCGTAGGTTCGCCAGGATGGGGCAAAAAGGGGTTCGGAGAAGATAGCGACAGCGCGGGGAATTCCTCAGCCATCCTTGTCGCCAATTGTTATGTCTGTAAAGAGGACTCGTACTGAAACTTATTTTACTTTTTATTGTTCTCATCAACCTTACTGAACTCCCATCAACTCAGCACTCACATCACTGAACTGTGTGAAAACATTCTAGCGTCAACGTCACTGTCTGTTCCTTACTCTTAAAGTGACCAGCGCTCTTTATATCTTATCAATGTAACAAACACATAACTTTAATTAAACACCAGATTATAAGTCTAACTAAGCATGCAACACCAATGAACCCACCTTCTGAGTGTGCTTATAGCAAACACTTACCCAATCTTTCAACTTTGTCATGTATGTATATTTGTCTTTCATAGAACTGTCACTTTACACTAAACTTAACATTAATGCAGAATATCACATCTTGAGTTGTACTTCCAAAGTAAAAACATTCTGGTACATCTACTTGCACATAATTAGGTTCATTTATACTACGTATTTATTTATAAATATCGTTTGTGTTTTATGGTGTGTTTCTAGAAGGATGCATGAAGAGGTAAAACCAATTGTGTATATTAATTTTTTTCTGTATTCTCAAGTGTGAATAGATTGCCACCTAGTGGAGGTGATTGGATGTTATGGGTGGAAAAGGACACTCATTTCAAAAATTTTATGGAAAATATATTTACAAGGAGACCATGAGTGAATATACCAGTTTAACTATATAGCACTTTGTTAAGAGTCAAGTATATACTGATTAGATTAATTGTCATTGGCACCATGTATTAAAGTAAAAAGCAAGTCATGTTTCTCAAGCTCTTTAGAATAAGCATCTTCTGCTATTAACAATATTATATTTCCATTTTCCATCTTCAATGAAATGTTGCTTTATGTTAAAAAGTCACACATCGAGGCAGATGCTGAAGTTGAACAAATGAATAAATACTCTAACAAATCTATTGCTCATTGTTAGATAATAGTAATGTATTAATTAACTTTAACTTTTTGGACCTTATTGTAAAATGTTACCCAAACAATAAAATAATCGAATACAGCAATAAATGTTATCCTTAATGTTAGAATTGTATATGACTGATATTAAATATTTTGAATAATAATAATTATTATTATTTCATTTTTTCTGTGGGTCTCCAATGAATCAATGAAAAACTAGACTAAGTTCACCTTGTCGGTGATAACTTTTTCGCAAGTGAGGAATTTGTCTTGTTGGTATTTTAATTGCTTAATCCTATGTTTTCCTTTGGAACTTACTGAAGTTCCCCGGATTGAAGACCCTTTTCTGTCTTTTCCAAGGCTACAATGAAGATTAACCAGCATTGTGTGTTTTTTAGACCTTGCAGCAGAAGCTTGGATCTTCAAACCATTGTTTGTAATGCACTGTTCGATTGGTCAGGGAGGACAGACCGTTAAAGGCAGCAGAGGAGAGGCAGAGGTCTTCATAGTTCAGCAGCTCCAGGCTGCTCAGGCCAGACTGCATCTGGAGTCACTCCTGTATAAAAGACAAGATGGGACGGGTGATGACTCTGCTGAAAGTCTTTTCTTCACCATATTTTTCTTTCCTGAAAGCATATAAACCTGGATTATGTCCACATGCTTCGATTGAACAAAAATAATTATCAGGGGGAATCCCACATTTTGGCCCCAATCTCAAGGAAAGGTGTTTTGAGTTGGGCAGGCGCCTCATCAATGCCATGAAGATAAGTTTTATGACTAGGATTTTTTTCTTCATGGTAATGTAGTGTGGTAAGACTGACAAGTTGCAAAATAGCAGCACTTATCTCTGATATCGAGGTTCTCTTGACCTCACAGTCAGTTGTCTCAAAGATAAAAGTGAGCTGGTCAGACAGCAACACATTGACGGATGACAAGCCTCTGGAGGTGTTGTAAAGCCCCCAAGTGAGTGTCATCAGAGCTGTGCCATCAGTGCACTGAACCGATCCACGCCAGCCACAATCTGTTGCAAGACTTTTGCTTTGCTGTTGCCTTTTAAACAAAAACAGACTTGAATTTCCTTGAAGGGCCAATGGTCGATAGGTCTCTTAAAGCGCAGTTTAAACAAACATTCAGTTTGTCGCAATCAGAGATAAATCCAAACTCATGGATCCAAATTTCTTCCGGTAACATTAGTTGAATATCGAACATTGTTTCATTTAACAAACGGTAACATGTTTACTGCACATCTATTTCCTACACAGATCATTTGGTATCGTCTCCAAATATACTGAACAAAATTATAAACGCAACACTTTTGTTTTTGCCCTCATTTTTCATGAGCTGAACTCAAATATCATTTCTATGTACACAAAAGCCCTATTTCCCTCAAATATTGTTCAAAAATCTGTTTAAATCTGTTTTGGGGAGCACTTCTCTTGCCGATATAATCCATCCACCTGCACATTTTAGAGACTCCTTTTATTGTAGCCAGCCTAAGGGACACGTGAGTAATAATAATGCAGTCTAATCAGCATCTTGATATTCCACACCTGTGAGGTGGATGAAAGGAGAAGTGCTCACTAACACATATTTTAGGCAGATTTAGGCCTTTTTGTGTACATAGAAAAAGTCTTAGGTCTTTGACTTCAGCTCAAGAAAAATGGAGGCAAAAACAAAAGTGTTGCGTTTATCTTTTTGTTTAGTGTTCATATTTCTTACACACACTAAATTAACTAGCGTGGCGTTCTTTTGAGTCTTATCTTTTCAAGTAATATGAACCGGTTCACTAAACCATACTAAAAGAAAAATTTATATTAAAAAACTTGAATGTCGGAAAAATATAGTTAGTTCTTTGGAAGTAGACATATTATATCCGAAATATGATTAAAGAGGTGTATATTAACTTCTCCAGCATGTTCGAATTTACAGAATTGTTTAAAACAATTATTAAAAAAGAACTGTCCGAAGAACCGATTCACTGAAATGAACCACTCACTTCCTAGGGGCATTATTGACGGAAGTGACGCAGTCCTTACGCGACGCGAGACGTTAGCCGCGCTTTATCCGGGAAAATTCAAACGAGTTTATATGGTAAGCGAGTCGGTCTTTTGGGGGGTTTTTGTTTTCTTTTTGGTTCTTTTTGTTTCACTTTGTGATGTGTAATCGATTCGGGAATCGGGTTTGTCGACGTGACAAGTATTTTTGTTTTAACATTAATATTTTACAACTAACGTTAGACTAACACTGGATTTAGAGAAGCGTTTACAGTTTAAATCGATTAAGATGTTTTTAATACCAATGTTGCGTGTATAAATACAAAACCTGTGACAGATTTTTCATAGAAAGTGTCCAATTTTATAGACGAGAGACAGTCTTTATAGACGAATCAATCTATCGTTTTTAGCTTCTTTTGTTAATTAGATTTTGCCCTTCGCATCTTAACGTTGACTTTGATGAGAACATGGACCACAGTGGGGCTGGAAACATTTTCTAATAATACAACAATGTATCATCATCTGCAAGACTATTTAATAGCTCCTGAAGCCCCTAAGCCTGGTGATATGATCACACCAGTGAAAACCATACCTAAAGTAGCTCACAATTGGGTAACTGGATCAGGCAGAAAGATTTCAAACCGAGATTTGTTGGTGATGAACTCCACTGCACAGAATGCTGAAGAAAACAGCCCAAATATCCCGTGTGAGCTCAGCAGCATCAATCCCATGGCAGAGGTCGCCCCTCTAGATAAAGTGGACATGATGCTGAAGAGGTGCAGCGAGACGCCAGCAAAGATTTTTGCAAGAATGAAGGCAAAAGTTCAGAGACAAAATTCTGAGGGGCATGGGGAAGCCTCTGATCATGTAAGCATCAGAGAGATGCGTGACCGTGTCCCCTCGAACCCTGTAACCCAGACCTCTCAGAAGAGTAACGCAAACCAGGAGACATGTGTGTTAGCCCTCTCACCTCCAAAGTCACTGAGAGGAGATGCACAAGCTGGAGAAATGGACTTACCACAGGATAGCCATTCCATCAGTCTTCACAAAGTGCCTGGAAGACAACATGAAACCTTTAATACGGAGTCAGACTCATTTATTGGTTAGTGCTCCATTTATTACATTTTTTTCAGATGTCACACATATTGATGAAAATGAATTCTACTACAAATATCCCTTTTCTTTTTCTAGAGCCCTATGTTTTACTTGAGAATATACCTGGGGAGATGTTATCAGAGAATCTTTATAACAGAAACAGACGTATGATTTTAATATTATTATTTTAGTAATTGCTGTTGTTTGGCATTTAAGGACAGTTATATACAATGCAACCTGACTTATTTACAAAAATCTGTTTGTATTCGTTTACTCAAGAGCCTCATATGCTGTTGAACAAGGTGGTTCCTGATGACATGTTAGCCCAGATTCAGCGGAAACCCATCACCTATGTCAGCGGTTCAAAGGACATTAGAAATAAAGGTATGATTTTTAATTTCACCCTTTATTACTGATAAAATTAGAGTGGTTTCAAATAACGTATATGTCTGGATATTAATCTTTTTTTAATGACTTAATACTGATGCTCTGTTTATGATGACAAGTATTTGCAAAATCAGACAGAAATACATAACTCTTAAGTTAGTTCTTATTTATATGTTTATATGTATGAATATATGTGCACTGGAAGATTCTTCTGTCACCACGACACATTCTGTGTGTGTGAAAACATACTTGACATTAAGTATTATTCAGATTTTTACTTAAAACTGGGTTACAATGCAGACTTAATTAAGCAAAATAGCTATCATAAAAAGAACAATAAGACCTTGATCATTCCACAGCTCTGTTGTTATTTAATTGCAGGTGGTGTTGTATTTGGTGAGAGGAGCATTGCAGTAGAAAAGGACAGTGAGGAAGACCTCCAAATAGACACATCCAGTAGTCCTGAGTCGGAGTCTGATCCGTTTGGTCAGTCGGAGTGCACAGAAGTGGTCCCTGGACTCCCTCAGCCTCATCGTAATCTACTGGATGATCCTCTCCTGCAGCTCTCTCCTCGGGTGTTGATCCCACAAAAGACAGCGTCTGTGTTTCAGTCAAAACAACGAGCTAAAAAAGCAGATGTAATTCTAGATGAAGGAACCAATGTAAGTAAAAAAAAAACTAATTAGCATTTGTTTTTTTTTTTAATGGTTTTTAAAATCATTAACGAAACAAAAATGTTATTTGGTGGTTTTATATTTTGTAGTTAGTACATTGTTTTTTTTTTTTTTTTTTTTAGGTGAGGGGGATTCATTTAAGAGACTGGGTTTTGAAACTGCTCAACAAAGACCTTGTGGTTGATGGTATTCGCATGTAAGATATTTGCTTTCTGCCTTTTTCCTATAAGTCAAGTTTATTTGATTTGATTTTAAATTTTTTTATTTTAAAGAATTGGCATAGTGGCTGCACTATAATATAATGTACAATGTATTATATTACACCGTTATACTTTTTCAGTAATCATCCTTGAAGTTGTTTTATGTGGCTCTAAAATTTTCTTGTTTGATACATACAGAGATACTATGATACCTTGGCACAGCAGTTTTATCACTGAAAGAATCTCAAGCAATGTTCTCAAGACTTCATCTGGCAGAACCTATGTCCTCATTGGGAAAATGGCCAAACATCCCAATTCATGTAAGAAAATGCTTTTTAAATCAAGTTGCATTACTTTGAATGTGTGTATTTCAATTGACAATTTTGGTTTGACCCTTAAAGTGTTTCCAACATGGTTTTTGAAGAAGTTTCTTTTTGGGTTTCCAAAAATGTGGAAGGAGTACCTGGATCAGTTTTTGCGTGGACATACGGGGTAAGTTGCCTCAACTCTGTTATTATGCTGTTTATCAAATTTCTAAAAAGAAACTATTCTTGTTTTAGACTGCAGAAAAATCAGAAGGACGACAGTGTTGCGAAAGCTCCCAAAGCTAAAAATCAACAGGCCTCTAAACTCTCAACCTGCAAACATCCCAAAATTCAGGGCAATATAATGTGTGAGTATATCATTTCAACAGTAAAGGTGACACTTATATCAGTAGACAGTTTGCAAATCTGTCTGAATGATTTATAATTGAATCAGTCATAATTAACTGATTCATTTATTGTCTTGATGTGTTTATATTTAATTGGTGTCTGTATCAAGAATGTTCAGAATCCCAGTTTTTGTTTAAACTATATTCATCCCCATAGGTTTGAAATGGTCATGCTAATATATAAATAAATAAATATATATTTTTTGGATAGCTCCCAGTCCCATCACTCCCACTGACAACATTCAGCAGGGCAGTGCAAAAGTTTCCCGCAGTGGCCGACTCATCAAACCACCTCTGGAATACTGGAAAGGAGGGAGGATTGTTATGGATTCTGACATGAACGTCACTATCCATGAGGACTACACTACCTCAGTGCTGTCCACGGTACTCTTCTCATTTCATTCAGCACTGCAAGCAATGTCTTTGATCTCTAGTGGCCTTCACAGGGTCTTTTTATATTGTTATAGTGCATGTGGACCATTTCTTAAATTAGATTAAATTTGATGTTATTTTTCTTTCCAGCCAAAGAAAGCAGTAACTATGGAAACATCACAAATCACAGAGAAACAATCATCCAGGCCTGAAACTCTGGGAAGAGGTGTGCATTGACAACACGTGTGTTTTTAAAGTGCATTGTTTGTTTTAATTCAAAATTTCACATTTATTCGTTTTACAAAAGGGAGGCGTAACACATCTAGCAGTGAAGATGAACTGTCAGTGCCAATGAGGAGGATCAAGCAGCGTTCGAAACCCCAAAGAAAAGTCCAATCTCAGAGCAATCCACCTCCAATTGAGAGCACAACACTGAATAAACCTTCAAGAGCTCAGAAAGGACCCATAGTTATGGCCCTCAGCTCAATCTCAGGTCATGCTGTGAAACAAAAAGCTAGTCAACCTCAAAGAGCCTCTCTGAGAAAACAGCAGGCAGGAAAAGAGAAAAACGCTATGGGTTCAGGGTCAGAGATGATGGAGAACACAAAGGTTGATTCAGTGAATGGTCATTTCTCACCTAGGGATGGAGCAGTGTCATATGATGATCAGGAATCGGGCTTTGAGAATGATCCGAAGACAAAGAACCACGGCAAGTTCCCAAAGCAAATTCAGGGGGGACCACAATCCATGCCTCACGACAGCAGTTGCTTACGCCGAAGTGCTCGCATATACTCCAGAGCCCAGTACTCTACTGACTCTAACAGCTCATTTGCATCTCCAGACCCTCCAAAAAGGCGAAAAGGAAAAGGGTCCACAAACCGTAAACAGCTAACAAAACCTCATAAAACTGAGACCTCTGTGGTGCGAGATTCTACCACCCGTAAGGAACAACCTGAACAGGTTTTAGTGAGAGGTTCCCGTAGACCAAAAAAGGTCTTGCAGCGGAATTCAGACGCATTGGTAGGAGATACTGTTGATTTTCCCTCAGATGATGACGACGAAGAAAGAAGACGACATGACAAGAAGACCACGTTATTGTTGAGGAGGACAAGACAGAGGAAAGCTAAATCTGATCTAAAATCCAATGGACACTTTGCGTCCTCCGAGGACATGCATTCTGAGCACTCCGAGGATGAGGAAAGTGTTCAACATGCCGTTTCAAATAACAGAAGATCAAAGAAATACGAAACCGGAAAAGCAAGCAAGAGAAGCAAAAAGCCACAAACAGAAAACAGCAATAAGCATGAAGAAGATGAGCTATTAGATGGAAAATGGACTGAAGAAGAGCTACAAAAACTACATGAGTAAGTTTTAATCTTGAATTATGAATTATATTGTTATTATTTTTTTTATTTTTTTTGGGGGGGGGGGGTTACTTGGTTTTTTACAGGATAGGAAAAAAAGTGGTTGTAAGAAATTCCATTATTTTATGGAATACCGTCATTCATTTGGATGCATAAAACGTAGACAGATCATGAGAGCACTGTTTATTTCTCTGGACAGGGCTGTCAACTCATTACCTAAGCACAAGAGCGGTTACTGGGCAAACGTTGCATATACTGTCGGCACTCGTTCGGCTGAAGAGTGTCAGGAACAGTATAATTCCAATCAGAAGACCAACAAAAGACCCAGAATAAGAGCACAAAAGAAACCAGCAGCAGATAAGGATCCAGGTTTCTTTACTTTACTGTATAATTTGAAGGGTTATGACAGTTTTTACATATTTACAAATTCATGCATTTGAAAATAAAAAAACTATGTCTGATCTTGCTTTTTCTCACAGGAAAGGAAGTAGTTGAAATAACTGCTAAAGCTGGAACACTTAAAAGGAGACAGCAGATGAGGCAGTTCTTGGACCACATGCCCAAAGATGACCATGATGATGTGTTTGCCAACTCACCAATGCACAATAAGCAAATCAAGGTGATTTTTTGTCGATTGATTTTAAGCCAGATGCTGTAAACTGCACATTTAGACCTGATAAAGGCCCCTGTCTGAGTGATGCCATATCTTGTCTATACCCTATGAAAATATAACCTGACATCTTCTTTAGTTGCCTGTATTCGCTGCAAATGGAGATGAAGATTTCAGCCTGCTTCAAAACCCTCAGACGCCGAGTTCTAGCATTTCAACTGCTGCTAAAACCCCTCAGTGTCTGCACATAAGCCCAGGAATGCTGGGATCCATCAACAAGTACGCTTTCATCTCGACTGCCAAAGCTATTTTTAGTGGACGGATGCTGAGAGCACTCATCAGGCTTAATGCCTCATTTTTCAGAAATGCAGATGTCTAATTTGGGTCTTTGTATAATAAATAACTACTAATTTGGGTCTTTGTATAATAAACCATTAATTATTTTTTATTTTTATTTTATTTTAAGGAATAACATGGACAAGTACATTTTCCATTTTCAGAAGAACCAAAAAGGACGGAAACGGGGCAAAAAGGCAGCACCAATAGTAACAGTCTCAAAATCCTACTTATCTTTAATGTTGTTCCCATAAGTGATCCAACTGGTTTTTATATATGTTTTATTGATAGTAACATGTTCTGTTTTTTTCCACCTGTTAATGATGATGATGCAATATTCTTCTTGTATAGGACAAGCTTACACCAACTCCAGTAGTCAAGAAGACTCTAAAGAGATGTGTTGGTATGCAACTTACATTTTAGAAAACACAAACATGCTACAGCATATGGAGTTAAAAAATATGTTGTTTATTAATATTCACCCCCCATTGTGTTTTCAACAGCTGAAGATGATGACTTTGTGGTGTGGAATATGCTGTCAGATAAAGATATCCCATCCAGAGATGATGATAGTGACGAGGAGGATGATTATTTTATGGAATACTGCTGAGTTTCACTATTATGGTATAGCATCATAGTTTAAAATGTATCTAAAATCAGTTCGTTTCAGTGCTGTTGATCACATTATTTTACAGTGTTTTAGCTTCTCATTTTCCCAATAGTTTTTAAGTGTGTTTTGGTTTGTCAAACACCAGTGCTCATGAAATGTTTGCTAGCTGTAGCTCACAAAACATCTCAAATGAAGAGTTTTAATTTGCCTTGTTGAGCCAGTTCTTCAACAATGCAGTGTTTATCAGCGGGTTGTATATATATATATTTTATTTGGCGTTAATAATCTGCGGAGGTTATACCATAAAATTCGAATGAAAGCGTAAAAATGTATCTGGTATAAAAGTTGAAAAGGCAACATTTTAGATTCTTTTATTTGATCATAGAGTAAATAAATATATAAGCAAATACAATGAATGAACAAATAAAACGGTTTAAGCTTAATTTTTGTCCACCAGTTTTACTCGAGTATGCTGTGCTAGCTGTGGCTTTCTTTGTCATGTTCCTTCAAGTTCTTTATAAATATATTTTTCTGGAAAATGTCTCTGTTGGTCTTTTAGTTTTCTGCTGTTTTTGAAATGCTGTGTAATAGCATATTAACAGTTAATGCCTTTATATTTTCATCTTTTTATCCTTAAACTACACTTATACTATTCTTGCACCAAAACCTTTTATGTACTATTGTTTCACCCTCTCTCTCTGAACCATAGAATGTATTTAGAACTTTTTTGGTATGCTTTGGAGTCCACTCCTACATTGAAAAATCCTGCCTAATGGGTAGCTTTGCTATAATGTCCATAAATGCTGCCTAGGTAGGTAGCTATATATTAGCCAAAAATGCTGTTCAGGTACGCAGCTATTCTATAATGCAGATAAATATAGTTTCATAAAGTAGATATAATAGCCAATAAAAAATAAAGGTCTAGGTAGACGGCCGTGTAGGGTTTTTTTTTTTCGACAGAGCCCGGCTGTGCTTCACAGTTTAGACTGACTCGCGTTTTCTCGCATGCAGATGTCTTTGTTATATTATACACAATTACAATTACATTACAATTGATGGATTTAGCAGGTAATACACATTTGGCTCAGGATATTCTTATTTTAAAGACAGTAAATCGCTGTTTTTGAAGATTTATCTCGCATTAATTTCACACTGAAACTGAATATAAGGAACCAAATTCACATAAGCAATTCCCTTGCAGTTTAAACCTGTAAGTAGACAGCCTGTCTGATTCATCGTGGACCATCCAACAAACCTAAAATAATTACACTATCCCATCCGTTTGGATCCCCCTGACTGGCTCTTTGATGTCCGTATCTCAACCTCTCCTTAATCTGGTTTAAAAGTTGAGATCCATTTAAGGTTTTCTTTTAGTACTTTTAGCTGCATGATCTGCTGGATTCTCTCCAGACTGCGCAGACTCCGTTGACATAATACATAGGCCTACTTCATAGCAGCGACATATAACTTTTGGAAGAAGGGATGTTTCATTTATAATAAACCCTTTATAAACTGGCATGTTCGCACACTTGCACATTCAGATTACATAAAGAAGTTATGAAACCAGACATGTAATCAATTCCTTATCAGTAAATGCAGATATGTAGAGTCAAATAAATTGCATAAATTCTTTTTTAAAACATCTTTAGTGTATCCTTTGTGTCTGTTTTCAATCCTTTAGATGGTACAGACCCCCGAATGTGGTTGTCCTTGTTCAAGGGACCCCCCATCCTAAAAGTTAAAAGGCAGCTATATATTTTCATTTATAAAGTCCCAATCTGTGCTGTGAAAACAAAACAAAAATATAAGTATTTGCAAAATGTTATTAGAGAATTTAGTTTATATTACATTTTATTAATTTTCTTTTTTTTCCCTACTCACCATAGTACTGTACAAGGTCTTTTAAGTTAACTAAAACCATTTAAAATAATAATTACTTAAGAGAATATACATTCACTGAAATAAATTAAATTAAAAAATATCCTAAATTAGTTTTATTTTAGCTAGTTGCCACAGCAACAATTTTCTTTTTCATTTAGTTTAACCCGATGTACTAAACTAGCAAAAACTATAACTGAAATAAAAATGTATATAAAAAAAAACTTTAAAATGAAAACGAAAACTGAATAAATTGTTTATTTGTTTGCTTATATATTTATTTTTTTATCATGTATTTATATTCACTTTTTTAGTTTTAAACACTGTTTTTCTGTAAACTTTTCCACGGACCCCTTGCACAAAACCCCATTTAGGGGTTTTAAGTTAAACTTGTGGTTTATGTCAGGGAGGATGAAGGTGTCTGGATGTGAGTGGCGCTGCGGTCGAGCTCTCAGGTGAAAAGCTGGAGTGCGAGAAGAGACAGGAAGATGGAACAGGCTCATAGTTTATTGCTAAACGAAGAAGCCTGCAATCAACTACAAGAGCACCAGAGGGCTGAGTTTGTCTCCGAGTGGCTGCGTTTCCTCAAGAAACTACTCGCTGGCACAGACCGGGTGAGTTGAGGGTGCTGACAATAAGCTCTCGGTTTGAGAAGAGACACTTCTGTCTGTCTCTTTCTTTCTCTCTCTCTCTCTCTCTCTCTCTCTTTCTCTCTCTCTTTCACAAACACATGCAAGCCTCTTTGAACAGACTGATTATTTGTCTGCCTTTCCACCGGCTGTTTCTCAGCCTGGAATGAACTAGTGATCTGTCTGTCTGGTTCTTATTGGTGGAGTTCCAAGAAACCAAAATTAAAGAGCAGCCGTCAGCTATACAGTGAGTCTGCATGTATTTGTGTGGCAGGCAAATGTGAAACAGAACAGCTGACGGCGGTACTGACGAGTTCTCCCGGCCCAATGTCTGGCGTTTGTGTACTGAGTGGGCGACTCCTTCACATGCAGCCTCACTGTGGACCGCTGCACTGACATCATCACAGCAAGGATGACTCGCCCAGCTTCCTGCGTACAAGACTGTGAGTGTCATAAATCTGCTCTCCTACACGCATGCGTCATGCACACCCGACGCTTGCGCTGCAGATGATCCACTGCCGGTGAGTTTACTTATTGCTCCCTACAGGGCAGATGTGACCTGTTTGGGTGTGCTGTTTGAGCAACTGGGTCAACTGCTCATCAACTCTTTTAAAGAGACCATGGCAAACCTTCTGAAAGCAACGAAGAGCGCAGAGGTACGTGTGACTTCTGAAAAATCATGCCTTTTCTGACACACAGTTTTGAGGTCAAACAGGTGACTCGGGTGTTTTGAATCATCACATGCAGTATTTTTTTATTATGACCATCACAAATTGCTTAGGACTTTTCAGTTAGCTGATGAAGTACACTATTGTTGAAAGTTTTTGGGGTCAGGACTTTTTTTTTTCCAAGTCCTCGAAAATTGTTATGACTGTAGTATTTATTATAAATGATTTCCCGGTGCACATCATAATTTATTTTTTTCATATGCCCTGATAATCTTTAATCAGCTTTCACTTCTCCTTGCAATGACATCTGATCTCGTCTCTGATGACATGTACTGTACAATAATCTCACTCCTTCAGCAACCCTTCAGTGATCCAGTGACCCAATCAGCGTCCGATGGTCAAATCAATCCTGCCTTAATTTTTTGTTGTTGTCCAAGAAGCTGTTTCACTCGAGTATACATCACAATAAGGAAGAAAGGACGATCACAACTTCAGTTTCATCTAGACTTAAATGTTTTTGATAGAAGCCTGTTATGCTCACCAAGGCTGCAATACAGTAAAACCAGTTATATTATGAAATATTATAACAATTAAGAAAGATTCTTTTCTAAATGAATATATTTGAAAATGTAATTTATTTGAGTTATGGCAACTTTGACTCCATTCTTAAGCGTAACATGATCCTTTAGAAGTCATTCTAAATGCTGATTTGAAGAAACATTCATTATTATGATCTTACCATCATTGTTGAAAACAGTCGTATTGCTTGATATTTTAGTGGAAATCGTGATTTTTTGAGTTTTTGTTGAATGAAAAGTTTAAAAGAATAGCATTTTTTTTCAAATGCGTTATTTTGTAACAGTTAAGTAAAAGTTAATAATCATTTTTTCAAACATGTATCAGTTGACTGAAGGTAAAAACACATTTTGTTCTTTCTTTATTTTTAACTGATATTTATATCAACCACAATTCCGTTTATAATATTCTTATTACATTATTATATTCTCACAGTATCACAATATAATTAAAATATGGATCCTGAATGTTAATTTAGTATTTCTTTTAGAGGTTTTAGATGTGGTGTAAACACTTATTCTTCTTCCATTGAATAGCAAATATTATAAGATTAATAGAATTTCTTCATTTATTCCAAACAAAAGCTTATATTCTTTTTTTTCTTTTTTTTTTTTTTGCTCAAGTCTTCCCAGAATTACTATTCATTTGTGGAGTGAATTATTGTTATTATTTGTATTTGTATTATCATCATTGTTATTTTTGGAAGTGTGAAGTTTGGTGTGTCTTCTTAGTGATGAGAAGTGTCAGAAATTCCCCTGAATATTTCAAATATTACTATAATCACCAGTGTATTTTTGCTTTTTTAGTTTAGAATCTTGAAGTTGTGAAATGAACTATTTTCTTTTTTTTTGATAGTGTCTTCTTGCGCTCCAGAGAGAGGCTGTCTTCCTGTGCTCCTCAGAGCTGGAGAATGTGGCCACTCTTTGTTTCCGGGCCTTCGAGGGCTCAAACTATGATGTCCGAGTCGCCATCTCAAAACTGCTTGGCACTTTATTAGCATCGGCACTGGAGCCCAGAAAAGCCATAGGTGGGTGGATTTTATTCAGTAATCTCAATAACTTCATCAGAGGACACTGAGCTGATCATTTACCCATGGAGATCATGGAGATGAACATCATTCCCTCCTCTCCTCTGTCACCCACATACTGATTTCTTTTTTTTCCTCTCCCACTCGATTCCATCTGTTCTATCGTTTATCCACTCACTCTCTCTCTCACGCTTCTCTTCTGTTCATTCTTCCTCCCCTGTTCCTGTGGCTTTGCTCTCAGCTCCGAGGCCAGGCTCTAAGCACAGCTCCCTGGAGGAGGTGATGGAGCTGCTGAGTTCTGGTTTCCTGCGGGTTAGTGGAGCCGGATTCCTGCAGGCCAGTGGAGACATGTTGAAAGGGATCAGCTCAGTCGGCAGAGATGTGCGCGTGGGCATCACACAGGTCGCTAACCCTCCTACAGTCCGGATCCGAATGTTGGTGTTTTGAGTCACTGCATGACTGGCTTTATGTTAAGGGTAAAAAAAATAAAAAAAAAGAACAAATGAAGGTTATGTAATAATAAAAAAAAAAGTATTTTCTGTCTTTATTTATGTATCAGTTATCTGTTATGCAGAAAAAAGAATTCTCTCTCTTAAACAGACATGTGTGGTGTTTGTGTCCATTGTGGGTGGCGCGTGGCTGGAGAATCACTTCTCCTGTTTTCTTTCTCCTCTCATGGTGTGTGTCTCTCATGGACGGGCGACGCAATACTCAGCAGATGCTGTCTCCTTCATACTGCTGGCCGCTCTTGGCACTTTTCTGGGGGAGAAGGCTCAAATCGCTAATGCCAAAGAGATCTGTCAATTGATCAGCAAACAGAAGAGGGTTGTGGGTAAGAAACTCAGCCAAGGGCAAATAGTTAGGTTTCGTTGGACATTGAGTTGTCATTTCTGTTCCTGTCAGACGCAGCTCTTCATGAGGGGAACATGGAGATACGTGTGAGTCCTGCGGATGTCACAGTTAGTCAGCATGTGCTGGTATGTGTATAATAATATATTGGTATTGTAATATAAAATATTGCTGTTTTTACTGTATTTTTGCTCAAATAAATACAGCCTTGGTGAATATATAAGACGTCTTTCAAAATCATTTTTAAGAAGTTTTACTAACTCCAGATTTTGAACAGTAGTGTAGTTTATTATATTGCAATTCTATATTCTGCTCATGCCAATACATTTTAACTCTTGGATGGACAGGATGTTAAGTATTAAATAAATAAGTAGAAATGATGGCCTCATAACAGTAAAAATATTCTGGGAGACAAATATTGCCCTTTAACAAAGTTACAGTAATCTCAAAAATAGCTGTAATATTTTTGTCAATAAAACTGGTGACAAAATCTTGCTCCTAGCACTACACATTTGTGATGCTTTTTTGATGGTCTTATACTGAAGTTTGAACCAGGATCAAAGAGAGATGTTTTTCATGTTCTATAGAAATATCTCTGGATTTTGTGTAAGTGTGTCTGCTCTTTAATAGATGTGTCACAGTAAGGCCTGGATGAAGGAGTGAGCAGAAATGTACCTACAGCTGCAGATTCAACACATCCATCCTGCTTCAGAGACACCAGATTTAAAACAATTTCAGAAAGTGCTCACATTGTCCGTCTCTGATGCCTTGAACTTTACTAAAACTGCTTGTTCGTTTCTTTGTTTTGTTTTTCTGACAGGGAGGTTGGACACTGTGATCTCTGTTCTTCTTCACCCCAGCCCATCTGCTGGACTGGCTGCCGCCTGGTGCCTGTGGTGTGTTGCTGTAGGGATGCCTGCTCAGGTGGCAGTGTTGCTAGACCGCTGTGCACAGAGACTAAATGCCCTGAAGTCATGACCAGAGGCTGTGGCAGGTTACAGTGCTGTCATCGCAGCTCTTCTGGGAGCCGTACAGCATTTTTGGGTGAACTATTCATTCAGGAATAGAGCTTTATTCTCTAATGTGCTGGTTTATTTTCTGTTTTCAGATATTTTTTAAACCTCCTTTTTGTTCTTTCTGGTATTTTTATTCAAGGACAGACTGTAATGGAGCATCACTTACCTCAATTGCTGTTGCTATGGAAATGTGCCTTTCCACAGTCTGTGAAGGACGTGGAGAATGAGCTGCGGCATGGAGACTCTTTCACCTGGCAGGTGACCCTGGAGGGGCGAGCAGGAGCACTGTGCAGTGAGGGCTTTTATGAATCTTCTCACATATGTCTCTCCTTTTCTCTATTTTTTACATGCACCAGTCCATCTGCTGATTTACTCCCTTGACATCACAGTAATAAACTTTGTTTTAGGTTCTTTACTGTTGACTCCTAATAGTAATAAACAGGATGTTTGGTCTTCATAGCTTGTTTCATCTCCTTTATAGCAGTAAAGAGTCTGGTGGTGCACTTCGAGTGTATCAGATCCTCACAATGGTTCAGCCTAAAAGATATGAAGGTCAGCAAATTCTGAAATGAGGAAGTTCATTGGACTAGATGTGTTGATTTTTTTATGCATTTTAATCAAGACTCACAGTATGTGTTAATAAAAAAGTTTGAATTGTCAGAATTACAGCAGAAATACAAAAGAAAATATATTGATTGGGAGCTGGGGGATTTTGTGTTAGACAGTTGGGGACTTTCAAGTCCAAAAGGTTCAGTTTGGTTCACCCTATCAGGGTTTGGTTTGTGAAAATGGCTGGCTGACTGTACATTATCCCTTACTTAATGTGCTACAGAAACAGTACATGTAAGTCACCCATGTATATTATGCTTTGAAATTTAAGAAAGCTGATTAGGATACTTATTTTCCTATCCTACAGTAACATATGACAATTGGACTGTTTGATTACCCAAATATGTATTTATTTGTTTATTGTGGTTTGGTTGTGTTGTGTTGGCTCAGAGAGCTTTGACACAGTGTTGAAGCAGCTGCTGAATGATCTGACCGGGCCAGAAATCACAGCATGTGCTGACCTGAACCTGCTGCCCTCCCTGTGCTGCAGCCAAGACCTGGCACTGCAGGATGTGGATCAGCACTACATTGAGGAACAGGTCAGATCACAGCCTAATCATCAAAGAAATAGCCTTGTTAATGTGCAGTCAATGCTTAGTTACTGCACACTTCATTTTGAATCTCATTGTGTTTTCTGTCTGTTTAAAGCTCCATGGTTGTTCAGGAGGTAGGGTACCATCTTTGAGAAAGCCCAGGAAGTTCCTACCCCCCTCCCTCAAGCCTCTGCTTTAACAGCAGCAGCTCTCTAGCTGTTTGAGGGGATTTTCCCCCACCTGGGAATTCAGCAGAAGTACGTCCACTGTCTCCACAGAGACTCCTTTCAGAGGGCTGCTTGAGTGTTGTGGTTTCTGTCATTCATTTTTATGCTGTCGCTGTTTGATTGGAGTGCTTTTAGTTCAGTTCATTTGAAAGAAAACACTTCAGTTCAATAAGTCTCTTTATATAGGACCTTCATTTAAGCAGTACGCTTCATAATGCTTCACATGTGCAAATGAACAGGTAATGAATGAATGATGATGAATAGTTAAAATTCTCAGATGAAGCTGGCTATTTACTAGTTTGTTTCCCTCAACTCTATAGTGGCTTTCATTTACCTAATGTTGCATTCCAGTTTATGAATGATTTATGTAGTTTGTTTGTTTGTTTGTTTTATGTTACATTCACTAAAATGTGAATGTACTAATGTTAACCAACATAACATTTTAAAGATATTTAGATTATTAAGAGTAAATTATACTTTTACTGATAGTGAATGCTTGTGGGAACTGGCCTTGATGAGGTCCAGAGACGTTTTTGAAGCACTTTCTTATGCAGCCTAGCCAAATTTACATCCAGACATCTGCATGCATTTGCATAATTGGGGTTTGTTCTGGCCATGTCCCATGCATTATTAAACATAGCAGTGGAGAGAAAATGATTCTGATCATATGGGGCCATCAGTCCGCTTGCAGTTCATCTTTCATCCCACTAGCAGCTTGTCTAGATTATTATTTTTTTAATGTTTGTTTTATTGTTAGAAGTGCAACAAAGATAACATGTTTTTTTAATCTAGATTTTTACAGTTTTACAATTTTATATCTGTTTCAAAGAGGATTTTTAGAGAAGAACAGCTTTGAAATCATAAACAACAATTTTTTTTAAACTATAATGGATAAATGAATGACTGAAATAATGTCAGTGCTTTAATCATGCTATTTTCATTAAAAAAAAGTTTAGATTTCATAAACAACATGACAATGCCCTTTTTTCGGGTATCTAGTGAATTAAATACTCGCCAAAAATGCATTTACACCTTTTTTATTTTCACTTATTTTCTTTTAATTTAGGTCTTTGTGGATGATTATGATTGAAAATTAATACGCCTCACAGTGCAAAACATTTACCATGAAGGAATGCTAAAAGCCAAAAATCTGTAATTATAAATAAATCTAGGCATCCAAACATTGTGATGTATGGTATGGATATTTATTTTAAGTAGTTATTTATTATTAGTGGTTTTAGAGTTTAATTTGTCATTTGCTTCATCGAATTCTCACTTAATCTAAATGATGTAACTGTGGCATAAACAGTTCACCCAAATATATCCAATATCAACAAAGTCTGTAATATTGGCTGATAAACTGGTACATACATATACTGCATCTCTAGGGAAAATATTCCAACCAAGTACATTTGTTGTATTTCCCAGGGCTTAGTTCCTAGAGCAGTTCTGTGAGTTTGTGCATCAGCTGAAAGGAGCCCGGCAGGAGACTGTTCAAATCCATGTAGCTGCTGCTTTCTGCTGCACTTTGAAGGTAAGAAGCCATTTAAAATCACTGCATTCACACCATGTTAAGACACTTTGTTTCTCTCCCCCTGTCCTTCTTTTGCCATATAGTGTTTAGCATCAAGTCGGAGGGAATTGGGGTCAGAGGAGGTTCAAAGACCAGCACTGTCTCTCCTATTGGGGGCGCTAGAGGGCCCAAACCCTCTGTTGCGTTGCATGGCTGTGGAGGGTTTACCCAGGCTTGTGCAAGTTCTTAATAACCCCAGTTTCACTGTTTCCATCACACTTATAAACTTTGACAAGTGCGTGCATGACAAGTTTAGTGTAAAAAAAAAAGAATATGGTTTTGAAATTAATGTAAATGTGTTTTAGACTGAAGACAGCGAGTGATGCTTTGGCACTCGGCGCTGTCTACCGTTACCTAAGTGGGATTAGCTCCCCTCACTACCTTAGTGCCTGTGTTGGGGTCCTGTTCACCCTGTCCCAGGACAGGACCTCACCTGACGTTCAGGTCTGTTCACAGACCACATGACTGTTTATTATCACTATAATAAATAAATCAGGATACCATTGATGTGCTTTCTTATATAGAGGGTTGTCAGGAAGACCAATGCACTAACCTTTCACTGAACTATTTGCATGTATGCAGATGTGGGCTCTCCATGCTCTTTTCACGGTTGTGGATCTAGCAGGCACATTGTACCACAGTCACTTGGAGGCTAGTTTCAATCTGCTGCAACGTTTGCTGCTCTCAACGCCACACACACATGTGGAAGTACAGCAAAGCCTGGGCCGCTGATTTAATACCCTCATCACCTCCGTGGGACATGATATGCAAGGTGCTCACATTTATTTACCCATAGACACACTCACACATTGTCATCATGCAGGTGAGACCTTTGCACACTCTTTTGTCTCTGCTCATTTAATGTAAACTGTCCCCAGGTGAGGGTGCAGGTGTGTGTGCAGTGAGGAGCTCGTGTTTGGTGGGCTGTGCTGTGATGCAGGACACTTGGGACAGTCTGGTCTCTTGCCTCCAGCAGATGCAGATTTGTCAATCTGGCCGGCCTGGTGCCCAGTCTCTGAGTTCATCATCAATGCACTTAACACTCATAATCATCCTGAACAACAGACATTTAACTGAACACATTTCTGATAAATTACACACAGTGGACAAATAATATTTGTTTGACCAGAATTCGATAAAAATGTTAATGATAGGCTGTTATATTATTGGTTAATATACATTTTCACCCCCTAGCAGCTTGAGTTAACAGCAAAAATGTAAAGTAGGTTCGAAAGTGGATAAATAGAAATGAAAGGTTATGAAAGATTTTTTTTTTTCATTTTGAGACAAACAATGAATTATTCACTCAACCAAGGAAAGATACTTTTTTCAAGTTGTCTCTAATTGTTACAGTGTTTATTTAGGGTAAATGTACAAGCAGAATTTCAGTTTGGTTTAGGCAGATGGTTTGAGAAGACTTTTTCCATAAAGGAATAGTAGATATTAACATCCTGGCAGATGTTTACAAGGTAATAATTATTTTCATTTAATGGCAGATAACCGATAATTAAATTGATATATTAAATGAAAAAATTAATGAAATGAAATCGGAGTGAGTGTTCAGGGGCCTGGCTTTGCCCTGCTCTGTAGTTACCGTGATGTTTTCAGCTTTCTTGTACATGAAGTCTTATTGGATTCTTCTTTGTTGGTATGTTTAGTCTGTCTCTCTGCTGTCACGCTATTTTATTCCCTTCCCTTTGTTTGCACTTCATATTCCCTTTTTTCTCTTGCGTCTCTCTCTGTATAATTACGCTCTGTTGTCGTCCTGTCATTTTCCCCAGTGTGAAACTAACTCAAGAAGGGTCTGGTTTTGAGCTTCAGCAGAAGACATTGGCACTGCCTCTAACTGCAGGGCTAATGCCAAGGATTAGGTTCGCTTGGCTTGTTCTTTTCTAACACTGACCACCCACACAGTGCACATGACATCCACATCCACAGCTGTGGCCTCATGCCAATTCAAGCAATTAGCTTTATTACTATAAGAGCTTCAGTCCATTGCTCTCTCTCTCTCCCTTTCTCTGTTTCTCACACAACTGCGTGCACACCCACACACACACTCACAAGTTTAGACATTGTTAGACAGTAGTTGAGAAAAAACACACTTTGTTTTACATACTCTATTTTTAAATGGTTTGATCTATAGTTCTGTTCTTTTCAAACAGTTTGCTCGTCACATCATTTAAAGCTCCAAACAAGCCTTGACAGCAGCCCTGCTGTCCCTTTCTTCTCTCCCTCTGTCCTTCTCTAAACTGAAAGAGCGTTTGTATGGGATCATTTGGACATAACTAAACTAACTTTGATGTGAACGCAGCTGTCTGCTGAGTGTTTTTTGCACTTTTGTCTGGATTATGTTGTGGAAAATGTGATGAAGTGATTATCACATTTGAAATGTGCTCATTTTCTGAATTCATCTACTTGCTCTCAGTCTGAACTTTTATGTTTTATATTATAAATAATATAATTATAATATTATTATAATATTATATCAGAGGTGTGCTGTATGATTAAATAATTTCAGCCAGTTTTTATTTTTATTTCACAAGACTTGATTCACAACTCATTGTTGGTAGTCGTAAGACTATACGAATATAAAGATCTTATGTAATATTTCATCTCAGGACACTTTATCTCCTTTATCTTAAGTGAAATATGTTTTAATCCTATTCAGGATTCAGGAAAAGGCCTTTGGATTGGCTTAAAATGTTGTGAACTTTGTGTACAGGTTCATGACAAATTGTTTTTATCAGTGTTTTGTTAGTTTGACTTGCAAACAGTTGCATCCTTTGAGTATTGAGTTTTTCATGGTCTTATTCTTACGACTCAGTTGCAGCTGCTGCTGTAGAAACTCAACAGGAGGAGGATGGAGATCGATGACCACTCCTCTGCATTCCTCGCAAAGACTGAATCCAGCGGCCCCTTCAATAACCTGCGCTGGTCCACTCGTGTGTTTTCCATGGAGTGTGTGTGTGTTGTATAATAGCACAGTGTGAGAATGGAGACAGGGCTCACTTCAACATGACACTTGCTCAAGAACAGCGTTTACATGAATCTGCAGGTTAGACACGTCACTTCTGTTGTTAGAATTTTTTTTCTTTTATTTCCATTCTTATCCAAATTCCTTGTGTATTTGCTGTGACTGTATACTGGGATGTCTTTCTTGATGTGTTCAGTAAATCACTGGATCTTAGCGCCACCTTCTGGATTGATTTATATACATTTGTTAACACTGTTAATACCAGCACCCCTTCTGTCTCTCAGATTTCCTGGTTCTCCACTTGGCAGACTGCATGGGTTTCATAGCAGCCACAGACCACAGCGATCAGCTCCGACTGGCTGGTTTACAAACACTGCTTGTCACTATCCAGAAATTCTTCAGTGTGCCAGAGCCTGAGTTCCCTGGACATGTCATTCTGGAGCCATGTCAAGCAATGTGAGCATGAACTTAGTCCTATTCAGCCAGTATTAAAATCAACTTTGTACACTTTCATATGCCCAGAAAAGTGTTGAAAGAACGCAATTGCTTGGCTAGAACAAACTTAAATAGGATATTTCCTAAATGCCTTTGAATGAATGATCCTTATTGCAAATGTAATTGTAGGAAGCAGGCCCCTGCAAACTGTTCATTTATTTTTATGTATGGACCCTTTTTTCTCACATTTTTATTGATTGATTGGTTGTGCTGAAATTTCCTAAACATACCACTTCTGGTTCTCAACTTCAGGAGAAGATTGATGGAAAATATTATCAGAAACCCCGACTTCATCACATCTTATAATATATGTAATATTATATGTTATTTTATAGGAAGTTAAATTAATTGTGTATAAAAAATAAGATATCTAATTCAAAATAACATTTTGTTGAATTATCATTATTATTATTCAATTTAATCATTATTAAATTATTAGTTGTAGGCACAAATGTAGCTTTTACAGTTTCAGACAAACATTATGAGAACTTCGTTGCATCATCAGTTGTTTATATATTTTGAAGACTGCCCGCTAAACTAGAGGATATTTGAACTTTATGTTCTGAGCTGTAGAGTAAAGCTCAGCTGTTATTCTTAGAACCCCTCAGAAGTACCTGAGCTTATTCATCAGTCTCTTGGTACTTGGTGCATGTGCATGTCTGTGTGCATGCATGTGAGAAACTGTATCTCTTACACTACATTAGGTTATCTATGTGCATAGTGGGGGGCCTCGTTTCAAACAGTGATGTCGTGAAACATCTTCGGTATCGTGCTAGAATGTTGTACACTTAATTTAGGCATAATAAACTTACACAGTCAAGTTTGCTTGCAGGCCATCAATCCTGTATAGTATATAAAATGACTGGACAATAAAAAGTACAGTAATGTTCAAAAGTTTGGGTTCAGTAATATGTTTTTAAAGTATCCCTTTTGCTCACCAAGGCTGCATTTATTTAATAAAAAATGCAGAAAAACAGAAATAACTGTATTTTGTTTTAAAATAATAATATATTTGATATAATATATTAAAACAATTTATTCCTGTGATGTCATTACTCCAGTCTTCAGTTTTACATGATGCTTTAGAAACCATTCTAATATGTTTATTTGGTACTCAATAAATTTTTTTTTTTTTATTGTTTTTGATACACAAAAATAGCAGGTGTGTTTTGTGGGAAAAGAACAGCAATTTGAAAAGTTTTTACTGTCACTTTTGAATTAATGTGTCTTTGCTTAATAGGGAAATATATATATATATATGTATGTGTATGTGTATATATGTATGTGTATGTGTATATATGTATGTGTATGTGTATATATATATATGTATATGTATGTGTGTATATATATATATATATGTATATGTATGTGTATATATATATATATATATATATATATATATATATATATATATATGTATATGTATGTGTATATATATATGTGTATATATGTATATATATATATATATATATATATGTATATATATATATGTATGTATGTCTCCAAAATTCCAGTGGCAGTGTATGTACAAGTGTGAATGCAATTTTTTTAAACTAATTTTGCATTGACGTTTCATTTAATGAATGTATACATTGAAGTAAAAGTTCTGAACACTTTTTTTATTTTCCACAATTTAAATTAATATAAAATCTATGAAATGGCATAAATGGAAGTATGCAGCATCTAAGCTATATTTTATATTGCCTTTGTCCCAGCCACTATTATAAGATGCATCCTTGGAACAGTATTGAAACAGGTACAGTATGTTATGGGCACCTATTGACTTATTCACACTCTTGTTTTTTATTTGAATAAAATTTTTGTATAGACATCCAAACATAGGTACGACTTATCTACAGTACTTATTTTAGCATAAACTTTTAGATCAGAAGATGTCTAAGGCAAACATTTGATTGGGCTGGTTTAAATACTGAATGTTGTTTGATGTTGTAGGTTGGAGCTGCACTCAAAGACCTGCCTTCCTTGTGGACGCCCCTCCTAAAGTCTGCCAGGTGTGCTTTTTAAAGAACTTAACCATTGTTATCTATAATGATGCACTTTTCTGTTCCTTTGCGTTTACCAGCAAATTCCATGTAACCCAACACTGTTTCAAATCTTAAGTTATATATTTTGTCACGGTCAAATTTGGGCATCCCAAATATGTTCCTTTTGTTGCATGAAAATTCCCAAAACAATCTTTACACTTTAACCTCTTGAACCTGCTTCATGCTTGTTTTCAAATATCTCGAGTTGACATGAGTTCATCTGATATAGTTTCTTTTGTTGCCATTCAGGTTTGCAGTGCATGGATCGCCAGTGGGGTCATCAGCGACCTGCGTGACCTGAGAAGGGTACATCAGCTTTTGGCTTCCTCTCTCGCCAAAGCTCAAAGCCTGGGAAGAGGTACTGAACACCATCACACAAATATTCATTTTGTTAATTTTTCACACTCACCTGTGTCTGAGTAAATCTATGTGTCTGTACAGGTGTATATCACAGCGGTACAGGGCTCCGGGCAGCCATCTTCAGCAGCAGAATGATGAGGCTGGGACTGCAGGTCCAGCAGGGGCTGGATTGCTCAAACATGTCCAGACTGAGCCGCCTGTGGCTGGCTGCCCTTCAGGACCATGCCCTGCTCACCCTGCCCTCACAATACTCCAGTCAGCTCCCCTCCACAGGTCACCACTCACACTCTGTTTCTCAGATCACACACCTACCTAATGGAAAATAAGTAGATATACTTCTTTATTTTTAGATTTGATATTAGTGTTATGAATAATAACTGTGTCTAATGTATGTGCCTCTAGTGCAACCAGATAAAAATAAATAAATAAAAAAAAACTCATACCATTATTACATTTAGGATTTTTTGATGAATTGTTCAAAAGAACAGAATTTATTTGAAAAGGTAGTCTTTTTGATATTACAAGTGTCTGTACTGTCACCTTGTATCAATTTAATGCATCCTTGCTGAGTAAAGGTATAATATAAACCCAAACTTTTGAATAGTAGTTTAATTTTAAAATTAGTAATTTAAACATACAGATTGTTCAGCTGTCAGACGTTGTTTTTTTTTTCAGAAAAAAAAAACCCTCAGTTGACATAACAGTAATAAAACAGTTTTGAAAGTTGTGCCATTGTAAATACTGTAAGTCTGTAATGTATTGAGATTTGTGTTTTGGGAATTGTTTTCCCCATGTGCTCAATGTTTAGTTTATTTATTTTTTCTAGTTTGTCTCTCCTGTTAGTCACTCTGTGTTCCTGACAAGTGTATGGTGTTTTCTCTGTAGGCTTTGAGTGTGGAGCTGCTCAGCATTCACTCGGGAATCTCCCAGCATTCAACCGGCTGTGCTGGAACTGGTGAAACAGATTGTTTGTGCTGCTCCGGATTATGTCAAAGAGAAATGTTGCAGCGCAGAGGGTAAGTTTCTAGAACTACTTTGGCTCAAACAGTGTAAAGCATAAATAACCCCCTGAATTCATCTTTGTCTGCTGTATTGGATCAGTTGATGATGGTGCAGCAGAGAAGGAAACTATTCCTGAGTTTGGTGAGGGGTGAGACACTAGTCTCTCTTGTGAGAAAGCTTCCATAGCTCAGCCCCAAACTGGCTGGCAGCCCTACAGGGCAGGGAGGACAGACCTGCTCCCTCAGCAACACTGACTGTAGACTCGTCACATCTGCTCAGAACTGCCCTCCATCTGTTCACCAGAGGGTAAGAGGTCCAGAGAATTACTGCGGCCATAGCAGCTTTCAGATTATGAGAAATCTTTCCTCCAGCCCACTTTTCATTTTCTTTAGTAAATTTAGGAATTACACTTTTTTTTATCTTATTCTATTAGAAGGTTACGTTACATGAAACAAAATACAGTTCGTTTGGTTTATCCTCTATCAAACATTTTGTTAGACTTTAATATGAAATGTCTCTCTTTTTTATTTGTTATGAATCTATGAATAATCCGAAATCTGACAGTGTTTTATTCTTCTCTCCACAGTGCTCTATCTGCTGCTGGGGGTGTTGAGAGAGGCGGTGAAGGGCTCTGTCGGAGCAGAGAGTGGACAGCTGGTATCAGGCATCCTGCAGGCCCACGAGCAGAGCTGAGAAGAGTCTTGGGCCTGGACTGAACTGCTGCGATGTGCACTGCATACAGGTAGTTCTCCCTCATCTCTCTCTCATCAAACACAATCTGTCTGTGTGTGTGATCAACATGTTTATTTGGGGAACAGTCTCTGGTTTTTCATGGATTGTTTTGGATGGATAAAATGGAGCCTGGAGTAGATGAGGTCACCGTGTTGACATCTCTCACCATCTTCCTGCTGTACGCCAGTGCTGAGGAGACCACAGTTGAGTCCCTGCAGACGTGCTGGATCCAGACATTCAGAGCCAGTCTGGAATCTAAGGACCCTGTGGTGAGTGAAGAGGGATTTTTACACTACAGTTCCAAATCTTGGGGTCAATTTTTTTATTTTATTTTTATTAATTAATAGATAAGCTAATACTTTCTTTCAGCATGGACACTTTAAATTGATCAAAAAAAAGACTTTTACATTTTACAAAAGAGTTCAAATATATGCAAATAAAGCATTAAAGTTCCCATAAAAAATATCAAGCAGCACGACTATTTTTCAACATTGATAATAATAAGAAATGTTTTGTTTGAGTAGCAAATCAGCATGATTTCTGAAGGATCATGTGACACTGAAGACTGGAGTAATGATGCTGAAAATTAACCTTTACCCTACACTGTAATGAATTGCTGTAAAAATTACAGCATTATTTTACAGCCGCGGACTGTTTTTTAATAATACAGCATATTGCTGTAAACTGCAATGCTTTCTGGGGTCACGTGTAGGTCTGACTCAAATTTACAGAATTTTGCTGTAAATTTCAAATCTTCGGAGCCGCATCGTCAACGGTCGAGGAGATTAACGTTAAAGACAAGAGGAGTGATTCACAACTCTGGTAAGTGACTTCAGTTTTTTATATTTCTTGTTTGGTAGTTTATAGTATATGAATGCATCTACATTCGCGGATTATATTGGTAACCCCAGATTCAAGCATCATCCGTCCGCGGGGCGCGAGGCAGAATTGCGCGGGGTTTCAGTAGCGCGGTCGCGGTAGGATTTCACACATCCCCCGGCGCTATAGCAGCCATGGACAGAAAATCTCTGGAATCCTTCGTTATGAATGACATGTTTCAGTGCTAATAGTTTATATTCACTGTAACTTAGTGTTTATCAGCACACTTCGTCGTGATTATTTTATGATGTAAAACAACTTTGCACATGCAGTCATCTGTTAACACGGGCGCCGAAATAAAACGCGTTTCTAAAGCCTCGCGGTCAGTCAGGGTCGCTCACGGAGGATGTGTGTGTCATATAAATTCTCAGTGGTGCTTTTCTAAGAGGTTAACGTGACCAGTGAGATGTAGATTTTTTTTGAGCATTTGCTAACTTCAGGTAACGTTAATGTGAAAACTTTAACAAATCTGTTTGATATAAAGTCTGCTTTGTATAGTTAGCCTAATTTATTACCTTAGGGCGACCAAATACGTTTTCCTTGAAATTATTAAATATGCTATTTATAGATATGTGTCTATATTTATGTCGGCCGGCAAATCTTGTGTGTATTTTGGCACAGGGTGCACAAAGGCACCTTATCAGTGCGGTGACACTTGAACAAATGAACTGATCATGCGCGACACTGACCAATAAACAAACGAGTTGTTTTATTGCGTCTATGACTTGAATCTTATCATCAGTTGTAGTGATGGGAAGTTCGGATCATTTTACCGAATCGGACTTTTGAGTCTCGTTCAGCAAAATGAACTAATCTTTTTTCGAGTCATTTCAAATGAACGAACAACCAGAAGGTTCAGGAAGAAAAAAACAAAGTGCTTGCAGTCTGTTTCACATTAGGAGGCATTTTGCTGCATAATCGATCCACCACAAACCATATGCAACTATGGAAGCTCAACTTCCATTAAATGGACTGAAAACGCTCAAGTAACGTTATAGGTCTCAAAACGCTTGCTCTGCGCCAGTGGATACACACCATAGACAGTAAAAGAAATATTTGCATGTCACAGACTGTCTGGGCATGCACTTCCGCGTTTCAGAGATCCGCCTTTTACTTTCCGTCAACATTACATTAATTAACGTTTAGAAAATTTATTTTTGACATTTGTGAATCAGTTCAGAATCGTCTGCTTATGCATTGGGATACATTTAAGAATCACATTTTTATCCCACCCCTACTAAATATAGTATGTAATGTAAATGTAAAAATCTGAAATACAAAAAAAAAAAAAAAAAAAAAATGGTATAGGTATTAATTACTATTGTGATATTGATTGTTTTAGGAGACACTTTGACAAATGGGCACTGGATGCTGAGTATTGAAGGCGAGGTGGTGTGTGAGGGCACTCAGCCCAGTTTCCTGTCCGGCCTTGCCACTCTGTTTGCTGCTAATTACTAGTTTAATCTTGAGTATCAGGAGGAAGCAGTGTGTACCTTGGAGTTCATTCAAAGGTAATGGTTGAATTCTAACAACTTCAGAACCAGCATTTTATAGATAAGTTATATCAGAACATTCCTTTTAATAATGTTATGTTATCAGTGTTATTTCTGTTGATGCCTTTAAAACAATGTGTCTTAACTCGAGAAGAGAATATATTTGTCTCCCTATTTAACACCAGCAAGCTATTGAGTTAAATATGTTTTTTTTTATTATTAGTGGACATCTCCAACTTTCTTGGAGGTCCTAAAACCGCTCTTAATTACATATTGTCTGTTTCATGACCCTTTAGGTGCTTTGTGGGCATAAATCCAGAGAGAGGACCCAAAGCCAAGGGAAAAGTGCCATCGAAATAAAAACAGGACAAGTGATACAGAAGAAAATGTGTGGCAGTCAACCCACATGTTGCCACTCTTCTGTGCAAATTCCAATGGAATTTCTGAAATGTAAGGATACACACACACCAAGATTGCGTCTTCCTTTTATTGTTCTCTATCTGCCTTTGACTGTACCTCTCATCCCTCTGTCTCTCTCTGACTGTACCTCTCATCCCTGTATCTGTCTCTGACTGTATCTGTCCTCCCCCTATTTGTTTCTGAAAGTATTATTATGTTTTGTAATATATCTAATGTATTGTCCTCTTTACTCTTTTCAATATTTCTAGTCACACTTTGAATCCTGGGATGGAACTTCATCTGGAGCATAATTGTTATTTGGTTGATTTTTATCTGTTTGATGGAAAGTTTGTATGACTTCTGCAAGTGCGCGGCTCCTTCCGGTCAGTCATGCATCACTTTTTTTTGTATGACTTGTTTGGCAATATTGGTCTATTCCTTAATGATGATAGCTATCTGAAAATGTCTTTGTGGTTTTTAAAGGATTAGTTCACCCAAAAATGAAAATTAAGTCAATAATTACTTATGTCGTTTCACACCCGTAAGATCTTCGTTCATCCTCACAACACATAATAAGATGTGGCTCAGTGAAGCGTGCATTTCTAGCAAGATCATTTCTTTTTTTCAATGCCCAGAAAGCCTCTAAAACATTTAAAACAATTCATGTGACTACAGTTGTTCAACCTAAATATTATAAAGCGACGAGAATACTTTTTTTGCCAACCCCCCCCCCCCCACCCCCATCTCCCAAAACAACGATTTTATTCAACTATATCTAGTGATGGGCGATCTCAAAACACTGCTTCATGAAGCTTAGAAGCTTTACGAATCTTTTGTTTCAAATCATTTGCTCAGAACGTGTATCAAACTGCAAAAGTCACACGAACCATTGAAATTTCAAAACACTTATGACGTAACGAAGCCTCATTTACTGAAATCATGTGACTTTGGCAGTTTGATATGCTCTGATTTGAACTGAAAGATTAATAAAGCTTTGAAGCTTCATGAAGCAGTGTCATCCATCACGAGATACTGTTGAATAGTCATTATTTAGTTTTTTGGCACACAAAAAGTATTTTCATTGCTTCATTACACTAAGGTTGAACCACTGTAGTCACATAAACTGTTTTAAATATGTTTTTAGTACCTTTCTGGGCATTGGAAAGGGAAATGATCTTGCTAGCAATGTAGGCATCACTGGGCCATCAGGTTTTATAAAAAATATCTTAATGTGTGTTGTGAAGATGAACAAAGGTTTTAAGGGTGTGGAATGACATGAGGGTGAGAAATGACAGAATTTTCACTTTTGGGTGAACTGTTTTAATATGACCATGTTGGTCATGTTTCGGTTATAACGCAGTTTGAATATTTCTTTGTGTCAAGGTCCATGATGGCCATTATGTTCCAAGTAATAAAAAAGAAATCATGCCAAAATTTCATATCCATTTAAAAAAAAATGAAATAATTTTAAAATAAATAAAAATGAGTTCAAAATAATATACTTTTTATGTCATTTTTTAATGTAAATTTGAAAGTGATATATAACATTTTGACCTGTTTTTTTTAGATTTTAAAAATGTTATTTTTTTATATTTTTTTGGTGAATTAAGTTATGCATTATATAACACTTTATGCAGTTAAAGTTAAGTCAGCAATAGGGAAAATATATTGTATGCTATCATTTTACATACTTTAAATATAGCAAATACACATATGCTTTTTTTCAAAGAATTGCTTTGCACAGTAAACTACTTGAAAGTGTGCATTTGCTATTTAAATAATTGTTAAATGCCATATACAATGTATTAAAAATGCAGTATATAATATATTTTTTTGTAAAAATGCAGTATACAAAATATAAAAAAATTACTGTAAATTTTACAGTAAAATACTGGCAGCAGGGTTGCCAGCCAGTTACTGTAAATTTTACAGTAGTCTTACTGTAATTTAATTTACAGAATTTTACTGTAATTGAGAATACAGGAAAAATCTGTAAATTAAATTACAGTACGACTACTGTAAAATTTACAGTACCTGGCTGGCAACCCTGCTGCCAGTATTTTACTGTAAAATTTACAGTAATTTTTTAACAGTGTAACAGGAATAAATCACACATTAAAATGATTAATGTAGAAAACAGTTCTTTTAAATTGAAATATTTTACACTATTGATGTTTTGCTGTATTTTTGATCAAATAGATGCAGCCTTGTTAAGCAGAAGAGACTTCTTTTAAAACATTTTTAAACTATTTTACCGACCCCAAACATTTTGAACAGTAATATCTGTCTATTTAAATGAGGATCTTTGCTACAATTCCTAAAGAAGAAAAAAACTGTTGAGTATTCTTCTCTACTCTCTTGTTCTCTAGCCATTTCCCATTAAGGTGCTTGAGCAGAAGTTATCAGTTGCTCGTATCTTTATTCCAAGGCCCAGCACCGGTGAACCAGGCCATTTATTCTAGCTCTGGGTGGCTATTTGGTGTCACAACTGCAGGAGGTTGAAAAGAGTCGTCTGCAAGGCCCAGAAGAGCTACAGGCCGTGCAAGATGCCATCCGAGCCCTGGAAGCACTAGTGTTTGCTGCTGATGAAACCCACTGTAAGTGACTGGAAATCTTTACAAGTTATAGCCCCAAACAACTAAGTTATGATATCATAAAATAAAACCAAGAAGAATTAATTATGAATGTCTTTTTTTTTAATTACTCTTAGCGAAATATTATAGTGTTGTATAGAATCAGACTCAATATTATAAGGACACCAAGCACTGAGTATGTGTTTTAACCTTGCAGGTCTACAGCTGGTGGCTGTGCTGCTGCTCGTCCTCATCTCTCTCCAGCTTGATGAGAATGCTTTGGCATCGGCTCCGGCAGCCTCTCGCTCACTGCACAAGTCTGCTTTAGGAGACCTCATGTGGATGGGCCCCCAGCACTCGGCTGTCTTCAATGCACTGATGGCCTCCACCCCGCACATGGAAGCCAGGCTGGAGGCAGCCGTCAAGGGCAACAAGGAGAGCATGAACACTAAGGCACAAACAACTCGGATCATTAGCAAAAACACGCCAAGCATTCAACTAAAGATCAGTTTCCTGTGAATCCTCCTGACTGGATATGATACGAGTATTATGATTTTAATGAATGTTGAGGTGGATCACTAGATAAAATTAATAATGCATTTCAAAGTTTTCAAGATGAACGTAAGTGTCACTGTTCACTTTCTATAATTGTGCAATCTTGAGGTGGTGTTGTAATCAGCTTTGTTTTTAAAGATAAATCAATTTAAAATTAGTTTTTAGTAATTGTAGTCAGTTTTACAACTGCATTAACCTCTATGAGGAACTTAATACATATTTACTCAGAAAATAAGGTGAAGTGTGTTTCACAAAAAGCAGAACAGCTGAACCATGGGAGTGAATTTTATAGGACTAACATTTATATAAACAATTTGCTAGTTTTAATGGTTACCTTGCTGCAGCTCACAATTCAACCTGACCAACTGCACTGCTGGTAATCAGTTATCTGCTGACTTTACATATACAGTTCTAGTGCATTTAAATATTGTACATTTAACATATATGAAATATTTTAAGTTGCTTAGAGATAGTTGCATGTGTTCTGAATGCATATTCATGATAAAGCATTACAAACATATATTTGCATGACATCACTGCACTGATATGTGAATATACCTGCAGTACGCATTCATATGGAAGTCTATTTCTGCCACATAAGAAAATAAAATCTTGGTATTTTGGAGACAATAAGTCAAAATTGTGACATACTAAGTTGAAACTGAGTAATAAAGTATTTTTTTTATATATATATATTTGACTTTTCATAATTTTCACTTCATCAAATAATTTAATTTTTTATGTCGATTTTGACTCGTAACAGTTAATATTTTTCACTGTCAATATCAATTTGTATCGCACTAAAAACAAGTTTCAATGCAAATGGAAGTTTTTCAGCTAATATTGGACCATTGTTTATTGCCTGTTCCTATAAACTTAAGCTGCTGCTTTCTGCTAGAAGCAGTGATGATCAAGTGCAATTATGCATTTGTAACTGTACTATATATGTTGCATGTTGTAAAATGTACAAATTAAAAATTAGGGCAAGATTGACATTTATTTTCTGAATATACTGGACGAATACAATCTAGTTTTGCTTTAAGAGTTGCACTGGTTTTAATTCACAGTAGAACCTGGAATATGTCCTTATTTGGACATGTCCAGTCTGCTAGGATCACTAGATAAAATTAATAATGCATTTCAAAGTTTTCAAGATGAACGTTTACCTACTAAAACAGTGCTTGATTTCAGAGAGTAAGTGTCACTGTTTACTTTCTACAATTGTGCAATCTAGGTGAATGGTTTGTAGTCTTTGTTTCGACGTAGTTGACTGTAAATGGCGAGGTGTTTTAGCGCCCCCCATCGCTGAGCCTCATCACTGCATGCCTCTTACTGCTGCTGCGGAGCCTCGTGATATGCGGAGCCTCGATTAGTCCTTTCGACGGCTCTCCATTTCACTCAATATTTCACCCGTCGCCTTCCCGTTCATTTTGACCTCTACCTTACAGCAAACAGAAGCGGGGAATGAAGCAATATTCACATCTTGCCGTCTGACACAACTTCATCCAGAGACGAATTTCGTCCACCCTGTGTGTTTTTCTTGTCTTCTCGTCGTTCGGCGATAAGCGGTGAGTGTTTGTTTCGCTCGGGTTGACGGTTGGTTTCTCAGCCTGACAGACGCGTTCAGGCCGCGGGCGTCTATTCAACTTTAGCTCGAGGATTTACTGGTAAACACAAGGCCGCGTTAGTGTTACTTGGTGTTTTCTGTGCTTTTGCCTTAAGCTTAACTCCGACCGGTTATGTGTGAATATAGAACATATTCATCCCCAATATAAAGGAAGTTTGGGATTAATTCAGTTAGGTTTGTCGATGTGACGCTAACATTTTAGCAAATCCCTGCTAACTAACCCTCGCTTTCACGGCCGATAATTTGTGTTTATATCCATTTGCTGTGGAAACATATTGTCAAACATGACTTTAACGTGAAAATAAACTGTTTTGGACTCGGTCATGTAGTATTAGCTAACATAATCTGTCTGAACTCAAGAAAGAGGCCACCAGGACAAGATTGGACGTTAATGTATGACTTTTTTCGCCGAACTTGCCTTCTATAACGTTTAATCACAGTTGTTGAGTTTGATTACGTCTTAGTTTTCATGGTTAGAGATTTTCAAGGTTAACTGTAAATGTTTGTTCACCCGTTCGGCTCCCAGGTTCATGTTAGATGACCATACATGAAGTTAAACACGCGACACGATATTATAACTCAAACACAATATGCGTGCATCCTATTAACGTTCAAAACTGCCGTCTGTGCTGACTGTGAAGGTGGTTTTATTGTGCTGCTGTATAGCCTGGTGTCATGATGACATCGGTTGCAATCAAGTTGTTTTTTTCACTCCTTAGTCAGCTGCACTGGCAGAAAGTCAAAGAACATCATCAGAATTATGTCTGTCCGTCAGATATCATGAATGCTAGAGCCACGGATAAGATGGATGTCTGCTTTGCTGGCACTTTATTTTAAGTTGATCTCTATGCTGTAAGAACAACAGCAGGCAAAATCTAAAAATACATTACTACTTGAATTCACTTGGACTGGAACTTACTTTGGTATTAGACACTCTACATTTCTTCCTTGCTCTCATATTTAGCTGGGAATGATTTTAATGCTATAGTTAACCCTGTAAAAAGACCAGACATATAATATAATAGTCAGAAAAATGACTATTGACTATAATGGATATTAATATCAGTGATCACTATCAATAATGCATCTTAGTATAAAGATATATATAGCAATATATAGCAGCTAAACATAAGGCCATGGAATACAATAATGATTGCAAGATGTACAAATAAACATTCCTCAAAACAAAAGCCAGATGTATAATATTTGATATTTTTTTTAATGTGATAAAATAAAATCTGTATAGCTTATGAAGTAAACCGCTCCAGTCCAGTAAATATTTAATTTTTAAATCTTAATAACAATATAAAAATGACCTATGTTTGTTTTATAAAAATCATTAGATTTTGCAGCAAAAAGACCTGTGTACCATGAACTAAAGATTGATTTTTATTTTTATTTTTTTTACACAAAGGATTTTTTATTGTTATTTTTAACTAAAAAAAGTATGAGCTACTGATGAGTGGCCAGAAGGCATGTAGTAGGTTCTATAAATATTTTTCAGCAAAGTTTTGATCATGTTGATATTTGATAGACCTTAGAAATTAATGTATCATACAGTATACAATCAAGATCATAACAATAACTATATGAAGATAAAATTGTATGTTATTACTGGATTGATGGGCTAATAGCCTTGAAATAAACACATCCAATTCATTTGAAGGTAGTATAATTATAGGAAACTTTCTGAGTTGTCTTTCCAAGAGAGAATGTAACCCAGGACTGTGACTTCAGAACTTGTTTTCAGAAGTTTAGTATATTGAATCTATTGTGTGCTTCACAATGGTCCAGTGTGTCACTGTTAAAAACAGGTCACAAAACCAAAAAGAGCTACTCAGGATATGACACCTCATGAAATAAAAAGTGATGCTTCATGCATTTGCTATGGAGTATAATTGTCTGATCTGATTCAGGTTTGATTAATCACAGAACATGCATATTTAAACTTGTTTTACAGTAGCGAAGTGACATGGTGCTTGTGTGTTGTGTGATATGTTTTTTTTCTCCTCTCCATCCAGTAAATCCAACAGTTGCTTTGATTGTCAAGTTCAACAGAACATTCTTCCTGAATCAAGTTAGTCATTTAATCTGTTGATAAGTGGATCTCTCTGTTAGTCTCTAAGAAGGTGGTGGATCACCTGAGCAGAAAAGAAGAACAGACTTCTGCTATTTCACACAAATCTCCCATTCTAATTAATTTGTCCTCATGCTTGACTCAGCTTGTCTGTCTCAAGAAAGTAGTGCTGCTTTTTCTTTAATGGTTTTTTTTTTTTTTTTTTGTCAGAACAATAAAAGCATAGTGATTTCTCAGTTTGTGTTCCGTACTGTGTCTCTGAAAAGCTAGGCTGTTCGTGCCATACAGGGTGAGTCACTGATGAACTATTCATCATGCCGAACTGTTGTTGGCCAAGCTTACTTATCAGCTAATCACAGCGATTTCTTTCAGTGCTTTGATTACAGGCAGCAATTCATCATGTTTATAGTCTGCTTTACTAAGTTCATGCATCTTCAAGGAGTCATCTGCTCCACCCGTTTCATTATTACTCAATAGTTTTCCTTCTGTTATTTAAGGGTAGTGTTTTCAGATCAGTGCCAAAAGATACATACCAAAACAAGTAGGAGAAGTTGGAAGTCAAAGCCCATGGCAACATTGCAGGGGATTTTTGTGTGACGTTTTTGTCTTCTGTTGTATACCCGATGTCATTTCCATGCTTATATTTTGATCCTTTTTTTTCTCATGAAGGTGAAGACTTGATGAGCCAACAAGAGGACCAGTGACTGCCCCTGTTCATTTCTCTCCTGCTGCTAGCAGGGTTGCTGGGTGTTGGGTAGTGGGGCATCATGGCAGACGTGGACCCAGACACATTGCTGGAGTGGCTGCAGATGGGACAGGGTGATGAGAGAGATATGCAGCTCATCGCCCTGGAGCAGCTCTGCATGCTGTTGCTCATGTCAGACAATGTTGACCGCTGCTTTGAAACGTAAGTCTGACCAGGTGCCAGTTCTGGTTGGCTGAAGGTTTTATTGATTTTGACCATGTCAGTAGAGCTATTATAACTGTTATATTTAAATATAAAGTTTATATTTACAGTAAGGTTATTACGTTTTACAGCATGTCACATGAGTTAAAGATATATTGTTTATTTTGAGAGGTTGGAGTAATGTTTTGTTTACTTGGGAAGAAAAGGAGACATGTATTGGATTTCATTATTTTCTGGCTTTAAATAATAATAGAAATTGATTTGACACATTTTAGGTTTATTGCATCATGTATCGCTGTTGTATTATCTGATAAATTAATCTTGTATCAGCATTGTCCCTCCATATTGTGCAGATTTAATAAGCCTTCATTTCACTCTGACACTGCTGTCTTGTCACCGCAGGTGTCCTCCACGGACATTTCTCCCAGCTCTGTGTAAGATCTTCCTTGATGAGAGCGCACCAGATAATGTGCTGGAAGTGACAGCCAGGGCCATCACCTACTACCTGGATGTGTCTGCTGAATGCACCCGCAGGATTGTGGGAGTAGATGGAGCCATCAAAGCCCTATGTAACCGGCTAGTGGTGGTAGAGCTCAACAACAGAACCAGTAGAGATCTGGCTGAACAATGTGTAAAGGTAAATTGATATATGACTGCCATGACTTTAAGACTTTTTTTTTTCTAGTCAGTTTTTCCAGTGCTGTTTTTGAACTGTAAATTCCTTTGCATGATGGTCATACTGTCTTGTGTCACCAGGTTCTGGAGCTAATCTGCACACGGGAGTCTGGAGCTGTATTTGGAGCAGGTGGACTGAACTGTGTGCTGAGCTTCATAAGAGACAGCGGTCATCTTGTGCACAAGGACACATTGCACTCTGCCATGGCAGTAGTTTCTCGTCTCTGTAGTAAGATGGAGCCACAAGACTCTTCTCTAGAGACATGCGTGGAGTCCCTCTCTAGTCTGCTGAAACATGAAGACCACCAGGTAAGTGCACGAGTAACACTTCAAGGGATAGTTCACCTGAAAACTTGAGTGTTGTAAGGCTACTAGCTTTTTTTGTGATTAATGGAACTGCTTGAGCTCCCTGCATGAACACTGGCCGTGCCAAACTGTATATATTTGCAAAGCACTTCTTAAAGTTTTTTTTAGGAGTGAATAATAAACTTGTGCAGTGAGAAAATAAAGTGCAGGATATGCTTGATGTTAAGAATTATTAAGCGCAATAAACCTTGAAAAGTGCTATCACACACCTGAAGTGCATGCACAAAAGTCCAGCATGCGATCACGAATTCAGGTCTCTTACAATCTTACAACAGTTACTGCGCTTCAATGGTCAAAAATACACACAATGATGTTAAAATGATCATCTTGGTTTTTGACTGAAATGAACATAAACAGCTGAGAAAGAAAACTTTTGTGTATCTATAAATTGGGTGCGTGCAGCTCTTAAAAGTGATAGCAGACTAATATTCCCGCTGCTGTCTGTCTCTACAATGTTAATCAAGAAAAATAGGAAATCACTCTCTAATCTTGACTAACTTTACTAGCTTTAATAAGGATAAATGTTTGAAAGTTTAATTCATACAGTGAAGACTGTATTGTGCTTTACTTTTACATTTTTATTACTTTATTCAATTACTGTATCATCTTGAATCCTACTGTTAAATAGTTCCTAAACACACTGTTTATTTCATTTGTGTCTTTGTTTTATTGTATTAGTCCTTTTGTTTGTTACTTGCATCTTTGTTATTATTAATAACAAAAATGACTATATCATTATATAAATTGTTATTGTGAAATAAAATTACTCCTAGCTGGATATATAGCCATATTTCCCCCCACTACCTCATGCTCTCAGCCACCTTATCAGTGTTGCAAAGATCTATGCATATCCTGTAGGCTTGCCTTTATCTTAGTCATTGAATGGTAGTTGCTCACCATAGGTCTGTGTGGCACTGGCATGTAATTAGATTTTTTTTTTTTTTTTTTTTTTTTTTAAGTAAAGGAATTGCTCAAAGCAACACTGATCCACTTATTTATGGTGCTTTATAATATTTTTGTGCCTTTCGCCGGGTTTAACAATAGCACAGAATAGTATGTGCACAATATCGGACTTGGATCAGTCTTGTCCGATCATCGGAAAATGGTAGTATTGGAGCTGATATCGATACTGAGTTTCGGCTCGATGCATTCCTAGTCATTACTCCGTCTTCAGTGGCCACTTTAACATACACAATTTTTGGTTCAGTCAGACTGAATTCATTTCGATTGATGAATCTAAATCTAGTGTTTACATGAACACTAAATTAAGTGATAGATTTGATAGAAGTCATAAGCTTCCAATCGGATTTTTTTTTAAAATTATTATTACACGCGCACACTTCACAAATAAGAGTTTCTCACCATTCGCACAAAATAACCACTCTCCTACATGGTTTCTTTATTTGTTTCTAACAGCAGAATTAATATTTATCCATTTATGGGCATTTATTGATAAATAATATACATATAAAACGCTGTGCCATGCTGCTCATATTTATCACGCAGTAAAAATGCCTTTCCACGTGCCCAAAATGGTTTGCCTGTGGATGAGAGTCCAAAACCAAGACTGGTGGGAGGTACTCCTGCTCCACTTCACAGTTGCAGAGTGAAAGGAGTTTTATAATGACAGAACACGCATTTATACAACACTTTATTCAAAAGGAAGAGCCATTTGTTCCGCGTGTCATACGGCATTATGATATTTCTGAGTCATTGCACATGCGCATTACTTTCAGTTTCGTGGTTCAATCCGATCGAGTGTTTACATGCACTCTCAATCATATTAGAAAAGGAATAAACCACCCCCTTCAATCTGATCGAAATTTCATTCCGATCAAGCTCAGTCAGATCGATTAAAGTGTTTATATAAAGGATTTTCAGTCTAATTGAGCCATCAATCCAATTACGAATGAATTATCTGGTTGCGTGTAAACGTAGCCAGTGTCTCATGATTCTCCACAAGTTATTCTTTGAATAGAGAGTTCAAAAGATTAGCATTTGTTTGAAATAGAAATATTTTGAAACATAAGTCTTTGTCACTTTTGATCGATTCAATGCATTGTTGCTGAATGAAAGTGTTATTTTTCATTTGTTTCTGTTTTTACTGAACCTAAACTTTTGGTTAATAGAAAAACAAAATCAGGTTTATACTTTCATGTGTAGATCTGTTTCTTTTTGGTAGTTGTAAAAGCCTGACTTTGTTGGTAAAATTACACATAAAGGCATTGTCAAATTAATGGAAATTATTGTTCTGGTGTCATGCACAGGTGTCTGATGGAGCTCTGCGTTGCTTCGCTTCACTGGCGGACCGGTTCACGCGGCGAGGAGTTGATCCAGCCCCATTAGCTAAGCATGGACTGACAGAAGAGCTACTGTCCCGTATGGCTGCAGCAGGAGGGACGACATCTGGACCCTCCTCCACCTGTAAGCCTGGCAGGACCTCTAGTGGAGCCACTCCATCTGCTGCAGACTCTAAACTGAGCAACCAAGTGTCCACCATTGTCAGCCTTCTGTCCACACTCTGCAGAGGCTCACCACTTGTCACACATGTAAGATGTATATTCACAGAAATATACTTGCCATTTGCTAAATGTCACAAGTATTGTATGTTTCCTCATTTTATTTTATTTTTATTTAATTTTTTTAATGACATCACTGCAAGAGGATGTGTATTAAAATCACAGTTTCCACTGGTTACTTTTTATAAACATTTGTGTTTCCTCCTCCTCCAGGATCTTCTGCGCTCAGAGCTGCCTGACTCTATGGAGAGTGCTCTGCAGGGGGATGAGCGCTGTGTGCTGGACACCATGCGTCTGGTGGACCTACTGCTGGTGCTGCTTTTTGAGGGACGCAAGGCTTTGCCCAAATCTACAGCTGGTTCTACTGGCCGTATCCCTGGTCTGCGGCGTCTTGACAGCTCCGGGGAGCGCTCTCACCGACAGCTTATTGACTGCATACGCAGCAAAGACACAGATGCTCTAATTGATGCCATTGACACCGGTGGTAAGTGTTCAAGTAGTGCATGCAAGATCATTTGGGGAGTGGGTTTGAGGGCTATTGTCACTTTGATGTCACATCTTAGCTAACATGTACTGTTCATTTTTATTTCCTTCTAAGCATTTGAAGTAAATTTCATGGATGATGTAGGACAGACTCTCTTGAACTGGGCATCTGCTTTTGGAACACAAGAGATGGTAAGATTATTATTTTATTTTATTTTTTATATGTGGAATTTTGAAATAGTTTTTCAGTCCACATGATGCAAGAAATTGCCTTCAGGCACAGTGCAACAGCATGAGCTAACGAACAGCATACTTGTGAATAAAGGCTACACAGTGAATTTAAGACCGCATTTTATGTGGAGGAGACTAAATGTGCAAGACTGTAATTTTGGCGCCACCAGCAGCAGTGTTACAAATGCCATGCATAATGAAAACTAATACAACCTGTTTTCTTGACCTTATGTGTCTGGTAATGGCTCACGTTAGATGTAATAATGGGGTCAGAATGGGCTCAGTGCAACAGATGAACATTGTTTAAGGATTGCAAGCACTCACACTGTATTCTGGCCTGCTTAAGGTGGAGTTCCTCTGCGAGAGAGGTGCTGATGTCAATAGAGGCCAGAGGTCATCCTCTCTGCACTATGCTGCCTGTTTTGGCAGGCCACAAGTAGCCAAGGTAAAGTGTTTGTCATGTAACTGACTCTTTATATAGTTCTTATACATTCTTTTTAATGTATTCTATTTATTTTATGGCACATGTTTTCCCAATAGACTTTACTGCGCCATGGGGCCAACCCTGACCTGAGAGATGAAGATGGGAAGACGCCATTAGACAAAGCTAGAGAGAGGGGACACAGCGAGGTTGTAGCAATTCTCCAGTCTCCTGGTGAGTCCATCAGCTTTCATCTCTACTTCATGACAATATTGTTTCTCCTTTTTCTTTTGAAAGTAAAAGTTTCAGAAGATTGAACTAAAATGTGCTTTGTGGGATTGGCTAATCATTCATTAAATGTCAACAGTGAGGCTATAATGTGCTATCAGTACATTGCTATTGTCTTTTGAACATCTCAAACCAGCCAGACATGACAGTATTGTTCAACCGACAGTGTGAATTTGGGACAGACTAGTTGTTTGGACAACCAATGGAATATTAAGAAGTGTTTGCTACAACTTTGTGGTGACACTGGTGGCCTAGAAATAACAACCATGTGCTTTAATGCAGTTGCTTAGCATTAGTTTTGTAATGGTGAATTCAAGGGGATTTGAGAGATTTTCAAAATAAATAGTTTCTTGTGGTGTTTGTTATAGGAGACTGGATGTGTCCTGTCAACAAGGGTGATGACAAGAAAAAGAAGGATGTTAATAAAGAAGAGGAAGAGGGCAGTGAGCCGAAAGGTGACCCTGAGATGGCACCCATCTACCTGAAAAGGCTGCTCCCAGTATTTGCACAGACCTTTCAGCAAACCATGCTGCCTTCAATAAGGTGAGGGGCTCTAGAGGACAATCAGTGCCAAACCACAATTTCAGAAAGACAATCCGTATAGTAACATTTGTGTATTTTGTTTCCAAATGTTAGGACATCAGTGCTTTCCTTTCATTGATAGTTTTTGTATAATCTCTTTCACAGGAAAGCTAGTTTAGCTCTGATCAGAAAAATGGTGCACTACAGTTCTGAAGTTCTACTTAAGGAAGTGTGTGACTCTGATGCTGGACACAACTTGCCCACTGTACTTGTGGAGATCACTGCAACCGTGCTGGATCACGAGGTTGGATGATTTGGTCTTTCCCCTCCTGACGATCTTTCCTGAAATTGAATAGGTTTGAAGTTAAGGCTTATTGACCTTTCTACTCCTTTTTCACAGGATGATGATGATGGTCACCTGCTGGCACTTCAGATCATTAGGGATCTAGTGGATAAGGGAGGTGACGTGTTCTTAGATCAGCTGGCCAGGCTGGGGGTCATTAATAAGGTGTCCACTCTGGCAGGACCCACATCAGATGATGAAAATGAGGAAGAGGCCAAGCCTGAGAAGGTCAGACTCAACTCATTCCAGATTTGATGCTTTATTGTGGTTGAGTTTTTTTCCTTTGTGCATCTAAAAAATCTGTGTTGATGCTTTTTCTTGGAACTATTCAGAATTTGCTCTGAAATAAATGAGTCTGTCTTATTTTCCAGGATGATGAACCACAAGAGGATGCCAAAGAGATCCAGCAGGGGAAGCCTTACCACTGGAGAGACTGGTCCATCATCAGAGGCAGGGACTGTCTCTATATCTGGAGTGATGCAGCTGCTTTGGAGCTTTCCAATGGCAGTAATGGTTGGTTCCGCTTCATCCTTGATGGTAAACTGGCCACCATGTACTCCAGCGGAAGCCCAGAGGGCGGCTCTGACAGCTCAGGTAGGTTTCCTGCAAATAATCTGATCATTCAATGAAAGAACAGAGCTATCTTTGCATCAAATCAATTAAATTGAACAGGATGGCTCCCTGGAACTATAGTAGCAGATGCTTTCTTTCCCTCACTCCTATAGAGAGCAGAAGTGAGTTTCTTGAGAAGCTGCAGCGTGCCAGAAGTCAGGTCAAACCGGTCACAGGCAGCCAGCCCATCCTGTCCACACAGGGCCCCACCAAACTCACTGTGGGAAACTGGTCTCTAACTTGTCTGAAAGAGGGTGAGATTGCCATCCATAATTCAGATGGCCAGCAGGCCACCATCCTGAAAGAGGACCTGCCAGGTTTTGTGTTCGAGTCAAACCGAGGCACTAAGCACTCTTTCACTGCAGAAACCTCTCTAGGTAAGTTTGGAATATTTGTTTAAATGCATCCAGTTTGTCAGTATCTTTCCTCAGTCGCTCAATGATTGGATTGTTTGTTTGTCACAGGGTCCGAGTTTGTTACTGGCTGGACTGGTAAGCGAGGAAGAAAGCTCAAATCCAAATTGGAAAAAACTAAACAAAGGGTAGGATTATGTAGCATTCTTTTTATCCTTTAGAGCTTGACTGACAGACGGGACCATGCATTTTTGAGTCATTCTTACATGATTCTCAGTAATCATTCTAATATGCTGATTGGTTACATTTCTTTACTGTCACTTTTGATCAATTTAATATGTCATTGCTGAACAAAAGAGGAAAAAAAAATCTTTCAAACACCAGTACATTTTATTGTATTGCATGACATTAACTTTCTCTTTCCACCTCTGTCTGTAGGTGAAAACCACGGCCAGAGATCTGTATGACGATCACTTCAAGGCTGTGGAGAGTATGCCGAGAGGTGTGGTGGTCACTCTGAGAAACATCGCCACACAGCTAGAGTCTGCTTGGGAGCTACATACTAACAGACAGGTACAATTAAGCTTAAAACTTAATTTTAGGTCCCATGTAGTTGAGGTCAAAAATACAATAACAGTGAGAGTTTGCTTCTTGTTTCTTCAGTGCATTGAAGGTGAAAACACATGGCGAGACCTCATGAAAACAGCTCTGGAGAATTTAATAGTTGTTCTTAAAGATGAGAACACCATTTCTCCATATGAAATGTGCAGCAGTGGCCTCGTGCAAGCACTTTTTACTGTCCTCAGCAATGTGAGTCAACAGTTTAACTGTTAGGTGTAAACATGTTGTCTGCTTTTATGACCCTTTTACTTATCACGTTTTCCTCACAGAGTGTGGAGCTAGATGTTAAACATGATTGTAAGCCTCTGATGGAAAGAATAAATGTGTTCAAGACTGCATTTACTGAAAATGAAGATGACGAAAGGTAAAGTTTATATTCTGTTACACATAATGGTAGTTGAGCTAGATATGGCATGTAAAAATAATCTCTTACCTACATTTCTGAGTCTCAGCCAGCAGCTTATTTGTCTTGATTTGAACACAATATGAGAATTAGTTTTTTCTTTAGTCTGTTTGTCTTAAATGAAAATTGTGTCTGTCCTCTAGCCGACCAGCAGTTGCCTTAATCCGCAAACTGATCGCAGTTTTGGAGTCAATAGAGCGCCTACCTCTCCACTTGTATGATACACCAGGCTCAACGTATAATTTACAGGTCAGTCTCCATGTTTGGTCATATATTTGAGTTTGGTGCATGTGAAACAGTGACAGTGTCATTATTAATGGTGATATTTCATTAAAACCTTTTTCTGTCATATTAGATACTGACAAGGAGGTTACGCTTCCGTTTGGAGCGTGCTCCAGGTGAAACGGCCCTGATTGACCGAACTGGTAGAATGCTAAAGATGGAGCCGCTGGCCTCTGTTGAGTCCCTGGAGCAGTATCTACTCAAAATGGTAGGAAAGCTTTTTTGTGTTTATTTCTTCTATTATTCCATATTTACTCCAGAAGAGTAAAGAAAAGAACATAACTTTGTCTCATCCCTTTCCTCAGGTGGCCAAGCAGTGGTATGACTTTGACAGGTCTTCATTCATCTTTGTTAGGAAGCTCAGAGAGGGTCAGAGCTTCACCTTCAGGCACCAGCATGACTTTGATGAAAATGGAATTGTGTACTGGATTGGCACCAATGCGAAGTGAGCTGCCTTGTGCTTTTTTGCATGATCATTTAAAAGGATTTAATTGTACTTGTTTATTCTTACACTTCAAAACCCCAACATGACCTATTTAAACAAAACGCTGTGCATAAAGAATCCACTTCTGTTTGACCGCAGGACCGCATATGAATGGGTGAACCCCGCAGCTTATGGATTAGTGGTGGTGACTTCCTCCGAGGGCAGAAACTTGCCCTACGGCCGACTTGAAGACATCCTGAGCAGAGACAGCTCTGCCCTTAATTGTCACACCAACGATGACAAAAACGCATGGTTTGCCATAGATCTTGGTTTATGGGTCATCCCCTCTGCATACACACTTCGCCACGCTCGTGGATATGGTCGGTCCGCCCTCCGGAATTGGGTATTTCAAGTGTCCAAAGATGGTCAGAACTGGATGACTCTCTACACCCATGTGGATGACAGCTCCCTCAATGAGCCGGGGTATGTGTGTTTAACTATTATTTTGGAGTGTGTGGTTATTGCGCTCTGCCTGCTTTGACTTGACCATAGCACTTTCACAGCGCGTTGATCCCAGAAATTTGCTAAAATATTGCCAGAGTGCCTTCTGTGTGAGCGAAAACATGTCTGGGGATTGATCCCGGTAACGATCACGGGTTGAGGACCTACAGAAAATTGCCGGGATCAGTCCTGGAACAAGCCCTGTGTGAACAAGTCAGGAAAATCACTGGCAGTGTGAATGAACCAAAATCAAATGATCCTGGGACAAATCACGGGACACATTATCTGTGTATTTTCTGGAATCTCATTGTTAAGAGACTCGTGTGTAATTTTTGTGCACCTTCTAATATGACTCATTACTGCCTTAGGTCAACAGCCACATGGCCTCTGGATCCATCCAAAGATGAGAAGCAGGGCTGGAGACACATTCGTATTAAACAGATGGGGAAGAATGCCAGCGGACAAACACACTACCTCTCCCTGTCTGGTCTAGAAATCTATGGCACTGTTATTGGTGTGTGCGAGGACCAGCTGGGTAAGTGATATTAATTTCTAATACTACACTGTCTTAATTTAACCCAATTATAATACTTATGCATAGTCAGAAAGCTGTTTGTTGTAAGGATATGTAAAATGTATTGAAGGAGCATGTGTGTGAATAAAGCGAAGTCCCTCCGGGTGAGTTTTCTTTAATTTACTGTCATAAAAATTGATTGTGCAAATGACAGTTCCTCTATCAACTGATGTGTGACATTCCTGCGTGATGATTTGAAGTCGTTTGCGCATTTTGAGACGGAAAGAGAGAGCACGCGCGGTGATTCACTTATGCTGTTTGTAAAATTATGTCCCACAGAAGGTTTTCAAATTACTTTATTTAATGAAGAAATATGAAATGCACCTCACCTTCAGCATAATGATTATCTTACCCGCAACAGAGACTGAGATGTAACAGAAGTAGCTTTGAAGAGTCATCTCTCATCACGACAGTGTTGGATTAAGTAAATGAAATGATCAGGCTAACATATGAGTCATTAAAAGGAAGCTTTTTTAGCAAACATGTCATTTTAATTTGTCTACACTATCACATAAAATTACCTTCCTTAATTGCATGCTATTTAAATTTGCTTTGTCTTTGCTCATTTTTGCAATCAGTTGAGGATTGTTCTGCATTGTCAGGTAAAGCAGTGAAGGAGGCAGAGGCCAACCTGAGACGGCAGCGCCGGCTCTTTCGCTCTCAAGTGATGAAGTACATTGTACCAGGGGCACGGGTGGTACGTGGTATCGACTGGAAATGGAGGGACCAGGATGGCAATCCTGCTGGAGAAGGCACTGTGACTGGAGAGGCTCATAATGGTGAGGACCAATATCACTTTTGTTTTCTTAGTGTTTGCATCCTACCATTGATAGCTTGTATAGGACAGCACAATGTGTAATGCTTATGCCGTAGCAGATTTCTGTACAGCGGTGTTCAAGGTGTCACTGCATCGGACCACTACATGAAAAGTTTTTACTGCCCAGTCGACAATGGAGTTCAGTGGTACTTCAATGTTTAAGGGAAACAAATTGTGAACATCAAGTGCATTTGCATGTTTTGAGGAGCTTTCTGCAGCAAATCCATCACAAGTGAAGGGGGGTGATGGAGTTACCCATTACTGACGTTCACACAGTAAAACAGAACAAAAGTTAAATCACATTGGACTTGTTTTCCCAGCATGCATCAGAGGGGCTGCTTTCAGATCAGCCCTTCTTATTTTCAAGTATCTTCACTAATACTCAACTTGCACTGTTGTTGTAAAGAAAACAACATATGGCTGGGTTGATCTGAAACCAATCTTTCTTCCTGTGTTTACTTATTGATCTGATGCTGTCCTCTTGCTTCTAAGAAAATCTGTTTCACACTCTGAAGTTCAATGATAAGTGTTAGATTACTTCTTTTTGCACTCTGCAACTGTCACTCCATACTTTTTTGTTTTTATTAGTTTGCTATTTTGAAGTGCAACCTTTATCCCTCTCCCCCAGCTTAACAGGTAACATTTTTGATGTCCTACTCGTACTATCTTAAGCATTCACTCTGTTGCGATTGATTCTTTGGGCAGCCATGTTTCAGTGTGTAAAACAGCATTTTTAACCTGTCTCCATCAGTCAAGTCAAGTGCATGTTGATGTCACAATTTGCCAGCTCCGAATGAACTCCATTGCAAGTGTAATTGACACTGACCAAAATGATTCTTCTGTTCTTTTTCTCAAGTGGCTTCGTAGCTTGGCATTTGCTAAATTCTACTGCCTTGTTTTATTTATTTATTTTTATTTGTCATTTTCTGTGCTTCATGTTTCTACCTCACCGCTTCACCTGGACCAGAGTGATTTGGGCTTCTTCTTAGATGATTTCAAATATATTGAATATGAATTAGAGAGATTTTGTAGAGATCTAAAAATCAAATTGACCACATCCGATGATCTTGGTTTATTCTGTTATTTCTGGTCCAGTGTCGAGCAAAAGCTGTTGTCTTTGACTCGCTGCTGTCTTTCTCTGCTCTCTTGCTGGGTCTCACCCGTTCATATCCCCCCTCCCTCCCCCACTTTCCAGGCTGGATTGATGTCACCTGGGATGCCGGTGGCTCAAACTCGTATCGTATGGGTGCGGAAGGGAAGTTTGACCTCAAGCTTGCGCCAGGGTACGACCCTGAGTCAGCGCCGTCACCCAAACCTGTCTCATCCACTGTTGCAGGAACGCCGCAGTCCTGGAGCAGCCTGGTGAAAAATAACTGTCCAGACAAGGGTGGCTCATCCTCCACAGCAGGGGCCAGCTCCTCTAGCCGCAAGGGTAGTAGCAGTTCGGTGTGTAGCGTGGCCAGCAGCAGCGATATAAGCCTCAGCTCCACCCGAGTAGAGCGCAGAGTCGAAAGCCTGTTGGAGCAGGGAATAAGCATCGGAGGAGGGCCCTCGGGGGCGGAGGGTCAAGAACCAATAGTTGTGCTTTCTACAGCTGATGCTGGCTCTGCCTCCAGCACCAGCACACTAACTGCAGACATTGGAAGTGAAAGTGGGGAACGTAAAACACCAGCACCCGATGGCACTTCAAGACAGTCGGCCGAGTCAATGGCTATCTCTATGGGAATCGTGAGTGTGAGCTCACCAGACGTTTCGGAGTCATCTAGTAAGGATGTTGCATCCCAGAGGCCCTTGTGCTCTGCTACCAGTGCACGGCTGTCTGTCAGCTCACTTTTGGCAGCTGGAGCGCCCATGAGCTCCAGTGCCAGTGTCCCCAACCTGTCCTCTCGGGAGGCCAGCCTGATGGAGTCGTTTGTTCGCAGAGCACCTAACATGTCTCGGACCAATGCCACCAACAACATGAACCTGAGCCGAAGCAGCAGTGACAACAACACTAACACACTGGGACGCAATGTGATGAGTACTTCCAGTGAGTATCTTCAGCTCCCCATTTTTCTAACAGCCAATATCAGGTTTAGGTCAGTGGTTCTCAACCTTTCGGACTCCATAGACCTATGTTGTCCACAATAACATTCAAAGGCCCCTAGCCTGAGTTTTGTTCTTTAGAACTGTTTTAATCTATGGGCACTTCTAGTTACTGCAAATTTAGAAATGAACACAATAGTCAAAATGAAAAGGATCCAGTTTCAGGATTTCTGAAGTTTTAGAAATTGAATTATCTTTTTATTCGATGAATTTACTCTCCCAGTAATCTGTCATTTACTGAATAATAATTCTAATAATGTCTAAGGAGTTTCAAGATCTAATTAATTTACCAATCACACTGTTCTCAGAAAAAAATTATAGTTAGAAGTGCACTCTGAAACATGTTAGTAGAGAAAAAGGAAAATAGTAGTATTTCCTGTCTTTTGCAACCATTACTTTGCTATGCCTTAGACTAGATTTGCATTAATAAAATTTCATTTGCTTGTCTGGCCTTTCCAGGATGTTTTATGAACCTTATTTCTCATTATGTAACCGCAACCATTTTGTTGAGAGTTACATCCTCCTCTGGATTATTTAACTGTTCTGTGAATATTAACATGACTCAAATTTTTGCCATGATTTGCGTATTGCAGCCTTTTGAAGCATGTTTAGTTTGTAGAGCGAGCTCTCTGCTTATTTAGTTATTTTTTCTAAACGAATCACCATTTTTATTAATTGATTTTTGTTTGCAGCTTCTCCTCTCATGGGTGCGCAGAGCTTTCCTAACCTTACAACCACTGGTACCACCTCAACTGTCACAATGTCCACCTCCATAGTAACCAGCAGCAATAATGTAGCCACGGCAACTACAGGTTTGTCCG
>NW_020528630.1:0-22415 GCF_003368295.1 Carassius auratus | reverse complement strand
GAGAGAATTACTAAGATATCTACTTAATGAATTATTGTGTCATGCCCTGTACATTCTCAACAATACTTAAATTGAGAACGAGAGAGAAGCGAACTGCAGGTGCCCTGGTCATGTGACTGCAGTGGGCCGAAGCTAGTGAGTGGGCAATGACTGATGCGGACATATTTTTCACAATATTTCGGCAGAAAATCTAGTCATGGCTGGCTGCGTCTCTTTCTGGGCTTTGTTGCTAACCTGCCAAATGCTTGACTGACTTAATAGACAAAGTGATGAACGGCGATCATTTTGGGGTGGAGGAATATTGCTGACTGCCGATATTGGAATCACTTCTGATTGGATCACCATTGGATTTCCCACTTCAAATGGCTGAGAGGTGCGCAGGGGGGTTGATGTCTAGGTCACAATTGACATGTTTGTGCTTGCTTTGTGAGGGGAAAAACTCAACTGGAGCAATGGAAAAGACGTTTGGGAGTCGAACGTGGTGTCACTTGTGTAAAGCTATTATTTTATCGAGCCATGGCTGTTCAGACCTGAGCACTATTTTAATATGACCAATCTTTCATCCAGGATCTCCAGTATAAATGACCCTGAAATTTTAGGGGGGTGGTGAGTGCTGATGGAATGTCATCCAAATGATTGAAATGTTGAAATTCATAATTGGAAACACAGCACTATCTTATGCCCTCTCCCTCCACACACACACTCACACGTACGCTGGGCTCCTTCACAGCAGCAGAGGCATGTGTGAGGTTGGGCACGGCAGTGGTTTTTATGGTAATTGAGGCAGTTATATGAGGTGGATGTGGACAGAGCCTTTCTTCTGCCGAGACTTAAAGAGAAATAAGCGTGTGTTATCTTCCTGCCGCAGAGCCGCCCTATTGTTGATTCAATAATACAAGACGGCTCTTATCAGGGCTCGGGTGACTAATTGGCAGGCCGATATGTTTAGACAATGTGCCGTGTTCAAACTGAATTTACCCGGGCCTCCGGTCTGCCCAGGAGCAAGCAGAGCAGAGCAGAGCGAATTAACACCACACAATGGACTGAGACTCTTTCAACATCTTTACATGCCCCCCTTGGCCCATGTTTTTTCTGGACTAAAACCCACAGCGTCTACAACCCTGTATGAAGATTTTATATACTACTACTACTACTATTATTATTATTATTATTATTATTATTATTATTATTACTACATAAAATTAAATGAAAGCAAAAATTAAATAAATAATAATAATAGTAGTAATGAATATTGTGAATGAATACACAAATAATAATATTAATAATCAATAACATTAAATACATAATCAAATACCTATACAGTAAAAGTACCTATAATACCTATAAAATATCAAATAAAGAATTAAAACTTAACCTCCAAGTAAACTATTTCACCTGCAATATTAAGCCCTGATATCATAAAATAATAATAATAATAATAATAATAATAATAATAATAATAATAATAATAATAAAAATAATGAATGAATGAATATGTGAAAAATGCAGAATAAATAATGTAAATGAAAAAGGTAAAAATAAATTAAAACAAACAAATAAATAAAAATGCACCAGGCACTGCGATGATAAATTTAGCTTTAGTTATGATATTCAACAGTGGAGGACAAAATAATAATTCAGAGATATTGCTATCCCAACGGGGTAGTTCTCTGAGGACACCCGAGTTAGCCGAAAAACTGTACTTAATTTGCTCCATTACTTTTACCAAGCTAATGCAAGAAAATCATGGATATGTTTAATTGAAACATGATCATAAAGTATTTCTGTGAAACACAAATTTACCATGGAGAACAAGTTCCTTCTGAACAGGGCTTTGGAGAAAACTGCATTAATTGTGATAATTGTGATTACATTTAAGGTCTCTGTTTAACCCAAGAGGACACCCAATGGTGGGCAAAAGCCAAGGCAGAATGAGGTGTTAATGGCACACGAGTGTGTAGGGGTGAGATATCGGACAGGGGAGGTGGTAGCCAGCATTGCGGGATCAAAAGGAGCGATTTTTGCCTTATCTGTCCTGATGGTGGAGTAAATGAGAACAGATCAGCGCTGCGGTCTGTGAGCAGGTGGCTGTCGGCCGTCTCCTAGCCATTAAATTGCTGGCAAGATGGAGGGCCTTTCTTTCCTGTAGCCACACTTACAGATCAAATAGTGACAAATGAGATGTAACTGCACTTATAAAGCAAGGGAACTATCTGTCAAAGTACAATATAATTTGTGATTTGACGTGGCAACCACATTGTCTATTCCTGACGTCACAGCTTCATTGGATTCACCAACACATTGCTTGGATATATCTATCCATCTATCTATACGAATAGATACTAATAGAATGTAATAGTATTTAATAATAATAATAATACTAATACTCATGAAAAAAAGAAAGAAATGTACATCTATACATTTTCATGTAGTAAAAGAATATATATATATTTCAGTATTGCATAAATGGACCGGTGAATGGATGTATAGATAGACTCTGTTCTAAAGCTCCATCGTCTGTATTTGTGTGCGGTGGGCTTGGTTATTACCTGAGGAAAATCAGTGCCAAGGAAAAAAAACTACTTAGTGAGCTGTATGCCTGCATTAACAAGGCCTCTCTCTGCCTGAACAATTCCTCGCCTCTAAATGATCTAATTAAAGTCTCATCAGTCGTGTGTCTCGGGCTGAGCCCTCTGCTGCTGCATTCAGACACTTTCACACGGCCTCACTGATCACATGGAGGGCTTCTGATACATCATAATAACAGACAGTGGTGTCTTGTGAGGGTGGAAAGACTTGTAGGAGCTTTTAGATGTTGAGCAGGGGATAGATGATGGGGGAAGAAGGTAACCAAATTAACCTTTAGGGGTTGAACACTAATAGATATGAAAATGAGTAAACTGTTGGGACCACCAAACCATGCAGATACACTTTCAACATATTCCTTGTACACGTACACAATGAATCATCCATAAAAGCAGGATGAAAAAAAGTGTCTCCTTCAAAAATTAGTAAACATTTATAAGCCTTGAACGTGACTGGAACAGACTGATTTCGTGGCGGGGTCAGCATCTAGGAGCTGGTGAGAATGAGACGGTGTGTGTCACTATGGAAGGATGTGAGTGCTGTAAGGCAGTGGGTGATGGTGGCCATCAGATGCGGGACCATTGCATTAGAGCAGAGCATGGGATGGTGCTGGGGGCTGGGCCATGCTGGTTAATATGGGGCAGTGGGGAATCTGATGATGTTGTAGGAGGGTAAGGAGGGAGGGCTGTGAACGGCCTGGCAGGGTGCTTCAGGTCGGTCAGTGGGAGATGAGTGGGTAATTGCCACTTCACCATGCCCAGTGTGTTCATTCAACCCTTCAAATGACAGAACATGCATCTGAGCCTTTTCTGCTTTTTTTTTTTTTCTGAAGTACATAATTGGGACTCGTAGTACAGTATGTGAACGTAGAATATGTGTCCATATCATCAAACCTAAAATATGACAATGCAATAACAGCCAAGAAAACAACACGCACTCACACACACACACACTTTTGGTAATTTAGGAGACGCTTTTATCCAAAGCAACTTACAAATGAGAACAATGGAAGAAATTTAAATCAACAAGAGAGCAAAGATAGGCAAGTGCTGTGTCTTGGTTAGCTTAACACGTACATGTAGCAAGTTTTTTTTTCTATTATATAATAAATAAAAAGTAAACTGATAGAAAAAAGAATAGAAAAAGAATAGAGCAAGCTAATGTTAGAGGCCTTTTTTTTTTACTTTTGCTAACATGGATAATAAATCAAAAGAAAAGGATAAAATACAAAAATAATTTATTGTTTTTTTCTCTCTAAAGGAAAAAAAGCAGTTATTAAATTAATAGAGTGCAAGCCTATTTTTTTAAAGAAAAGAATTAGAATAGCGAGTGCTGATAATAATGATCAAATATAACAATATATATATAATATATATATATATATATATATATATATATATATATATATATATATAATATATATATATATATATATATATATATATATATATAAATTAGAAAAGCATTCAATGTTCTCAGACATTGGTCCCCCCCCTATATGCATTACATATTAAGTTTTTGAATAAGATGAATGAAAAAGAAAGTGTCATCTCACTCCTTCCACCTCACCCACTCTGAAAATATCTAAAGATATTGTTCAAATTCAGTGTGTCAAATTCACCTCATCAGCACTTATTAAAAAGAATATCTGTACAATTAGGCCTTGTGCAATTAGCCCAAAAGCAATTTAAGACAACGAGTAAACGAAATGCTTTGCAATCAGCTCACATTAATTTTCTGTTGCACACAGTAATGTCTGCACTGACTCATCGTACATGATCATTACAGTGTCTTTTAAATGGAGACATGAACACTCGCAATATGCAAAAAAAAAAAAAAAAAAAAAAAAAAACTTTGTTGACTGTCTGTGCTATTTGCATGTGGGGGTTTTGTGAGACATTTAGGTGAGGTGAACACAGAAAATGTAAGTGGTGTGTGGGTTTACGGTTAAGTGACAGGGGTATGACCCACTGAAATACACTCTTCTAAAGAAACTTCATCTGTCAGTCACATCAGTGCCTTAACAGCTCTGTGCTGGACAGCCTGGGGTGCCGGGAGAGGATAATACTCCTGTTTGTAAGCATGCTTGTGTGTGTAAGCACAGCAGAAAGTCATGAAACCAGTACTTTTCCTCATTCAAGACATGTATCTTGTGTAGAGGCCTTTACCACTAGAAGCTTAAAAATTATATCTTTCTCGCGCGATGATAGCATAATAACTAAATACGTGGTCTGCTATCACATAATCTGCAGGTTCAGTTCTTCACTACTTTGAAGAAAACGAACTACTAAATGGCAACTACACAGAAAAATGAAAATAAAAGCAAGAAAAAAAAAAAAAAACATTTCTAACAACAACGGGCATATCTGTGGGGATATCACTGATAGATTAACACCCTGCATCAAACTAAGCAGGTCATTTCTACACTATTTTTGGATGAGAAATTAACAGATGTGTACTGATGTGCCTGGTGGAAACAAACCTCCGGACAGAAATACATTTATAATACTTTGTTTCAATGCCTGTGACCTATTTTACAGCAAATTACACAATTGCTTTTGTACATGCTGACACTCATGCTAATTAGACTTGAGCTGTTTGTGTTGTCGTGCACTTACAAATAGATGTGGCGGCAAATGTGTCATCATGCATTTGTTAAGGATTCACAGTACAAGATTTGTACCAATGGACCTGAAGCTTGAAAATAAAGTGTAATTTGATTTCCCAGAATGCATCAGCTGCATAAGGAAGTCTGAATAAGTCCAAAGACTACTGAAGTGTTACCTTAATTCTGTAGGTTTGGAAGTAATAATATTGCATGTAGAGTGGTGAAAACGCATTTCATCCTGAGTGCATACAAATGTTTGCCTTGCCGAATTCAAGACTCCTTCTCCTTCAACTGTTTTCACTCTCTTGTCATTCATAGATTACTATTATCAAGCCTCTCAAAGCCAGAAACAGTTCCACATTGCACCATATTTAGCCTCCCCAGCCCCCTCAGGGCTCAAACCAGAACGGTCTGTCACTAAAACCATCTTCCATGCCTTCCACATTCGTTCTACTGCTCAACTGCACCAGTCCACGTGGACTGACAGAGTATGATGATATCACATGCCTCGAGTATGTGTGTTTAAGTTGTTAGTTCCCAATATGTGAAGATAATCAGGACAGAGAGAATGATGCTCTCCACCTTGCGAGCGTAAAAAGGGTGCGACTGGCTCATAGCAATGCTACTGGCCTGCTTCCTGACATAAAGAAATAAGGACATTCTCACTGTGCCAGCTGTGCAGGCATCAGGCCCCTGCCAAATTTTCAGACCCTGCCCTGCAACCAAATCAGCCTGGCCGGCTGGGAAAGCACAGTCTGTGGGCTCAGCATGGTCTGTCTATGCAAAAACAACCTGCCCGTCTGCAGGCAGCGGTGCAGAACCGGAGAAGCCAAGAGCCCAGTCCGACTTGTACCTTCGTTCACAAGTGAAGCCCAGTAAGGAAATTGGTCCACAAATTACCAAAACAAAGCAGTCAGAGAGAGTCAGCGCAGGCAAATTGCACCCTGCGGCCACTGCCCACTGCACTGTACAGAGCGCTGATTGAGCCACATCATTCAAAACGACATGTTACTGTTGCATTGTTATGACAGTCGGGCAGTTGCATGATTGGTGCAGTAGCAAGAGCCCATATAGAGCCATTAAAAGGTCAGCAGGTGCTGGACGAGGCAGCCACACAAGCATCCCAGCGGAGGAATTCTCTGGGATTGCGGGTGGTGGGCTTCAGGCACTTGTGATGAGGGAAATGCTGAATGTTGGAAGCAGTCCAGACTCTATTGCCGAGCCACTCAATTATAGGCTCAATCAAAAGCCCTCGCTTCGACAGTGTCTGCCAGGCCTGTGTGGACTGGAACACATTCACAGCGCTCATATTTACTGTGCTCTGCAGGAAGCGCTTCCAAATATCCTCTCTGATATGATGTTACACTGCTGTTTACCAAATGCACACCACTGGAGTTCATATAGTGATTCAGCCACATGTTTCTCGGGTTGCTGAGAGTGCAGAAACCAAATTTGCATTTGTTTGCATTTGAATGTACAAAAGACCCACAAGATATATGGACATTTAAGTCACACTTAATGTATGTACTTTATTGCACTATAAACTAAATCTAAAATCAAGTGGCATCTGAAAACTAATTATACCAGAAGATTTTGTAGAAGTAATGTCATAATTTTAAATAATTATTGTTTACTCATGTAAAACTGAATTTACTTTTGTAAATTTCTATTAGAAAATTTCTTGAAAAATGTGCTATACTTCTTTCACGTAAATGGCATTTGGTTTTTTGAGGTTTCATCTAATGCAAATGTATTCATACCTTAAGTTTGGCTAATTGTCCAAGTACTATTTGAGTATTACTATTACTAATTGAGAATATCTGCCATGGATGTGCCAAGCAGCTGCCTTCAGGGAAAAATCGTTATTTATTTAAGTGTCAGCAAAGTGTCCCTGGTGCTCTGCATGGAAAACTAAAGAGCACAGACCTCCAGCTGTCCCTCTGCCCACAAGTGGTTGTGGCAGACTGGGAAATGCACGAGTGGAGGAGAAGGAGGATGGGAAGAGTCCTCCAAAGTCAGCAGCATGTAAAATCTTCCCCCTGCCTGGCTGGGGTCCAAATATACAATGCTCATTCTGCCTCCAATTCAGCGCAGGGACCACCAATCCTCTGTGGGTTACTTGAATGCCTAAAGATGTCATTTAGTTGAGGATGGCGAGCAACCAGGGAGCATGAGAACAGAAGGATTGGAGGGGAGGGAAGAGCGATGGCAGGGGAGAACCGAAGAAGGAGCCGAGGAGGGATTTGCGCTACTATGCCTTCTGTTGCTGCTGGAGAGGAGGTGGAAAAGGCACAGTGTTGACCTTTCTATCTCTGCACGGAAAAAAGAGAAACCTCTCAGCAATTAAGAGGAGTTAATGCCCTAATTATGTGTGTCGTTTTAGGCAGTGCCAGAGGGGATCTCCTCAATAATAAGAGAGGGTTTGGGGGGGATGGAGATGAGGGGGATGGAGGGTAATATTTCATTCCCAGATCCAACCTGGAGGGGTGTGCTATGGACAGTACTTTGGGTTTTCAAGCAGGTGCAGTATAGGACAGTCAGACAACTTCCAAATGACCCACGCAGGGTTATTTCATGTGAAGCAACATGCTTTCAACCCTTGAAGCGCGTGCAGTGTGTACAGAAGAAAGGTGTGTGCTGTGATACACATCACTAGCTCTATCAAGCAAGGCCTGCCAGTCAGTTATGACACTATAATGAGGCTGTCATGAAATTCAAATGGCTCCGTTCTGAAGAGCGTGACTGTCTCTGGTGCACACTTTCTCCTTCACAATGAAGAGGCAAAATGCTTTTGACTGACAATTCATACCTAGAAGTTAGACCAAAACCACATGTCATGGTCTATGTTATATAATTATTTTATATAATTCAATATAATATATATTTTATATAATTAAATTACATAGACATTTCGGAGACGGTTTTCGGAGACATTTCGGTGAAGTTTTATTATCTAAGAGTGTACTGGTGTATCATCAGTGCTGTTCACAACTTTAATGAGGAGATGGGTCGGACCTCGAACTGGTATAGTACAATCACACACTGGAACAAAAACAAACCAGCTGTGAGAAAGAGCTGCCATGCTGACATTTAAAAGCACACACACACAGGCGCTATCTAGGAATAAAGTAGGGCAAACTACAGAGAGAAAGAGAGAGAGAGACTGCATAATGATATCACCCCCCTGAGAGCACTCTTTAAGATGCTGGCTCTCTATTTTGGGGAGGCAAGAGTGGGGGAACATGGTGGGTGAAGGGTGGTCTCAGACGGGTCCTTTCCTCAGGCTCTAAATGAATGGCGGCGTTGCATAATCCAGAGAGCCTCGCCCGCTGACAGCACAATGATTTATGCCCCCCGTCAGAGGAAGAGAGGGGCGAAAGAGCGGAAGGCAGCTGATGAAGGGATGGTGTATGAGAGAATGAATGGGAGAGAGTTAGAGAAAGAAAGAAAGAAAGAAAGAACAACATCAACACCAATGAATGTATAACATGCATAAATGGGATGGAATGTAGAAAAGAAGAAATGAGGAAGAAGGAGGTGAGACAGATTAACTCTTCATTGTCGACGTCAAACCAAGTACTCATTCACTCTTGCCCTCTTTTTTAGAGACACTTGGGACAACTTAAGTCAGACAGCTACACATTAACAATTCTAGAACAAAATGTATTGTAAAAAATTTGATTATGTTTTCCATTTAACTTAAGGGAGGGGAAAAAACAATGGTTTTGCTTCAAGGGTGACACAACATAGTACCACAATTGTTTACCATAATAAAAATATCAAAATAAAATCACTAAAATCAGTCCGTTCAAAAGGCATAATTAATAATAATCACAACAACAGAATTATTTATTACCTGATAACAAACATATTTTAATATATCATTATTACCTAATAATAATTTTAGAATATTATATTAAAAAATAATTAAATAATTTATAATATCAGTAGCCAATAACTAAAAACACAGGATGAGTGAACGCCATGCAAACTATCAGATGAGGCAGGATTTGAGTTTTAAATTGTTCTCTTGCTCTGACTAAAAGCATATGTATGAGTATGTCAGTGTGTGTGTGAGAGACAGCAAGGGAGAGAGACACTTTAGCCTACTCATATCTACATGCAGGTCTGGTTATTTTGCTTCCATGGCTGCTCGTGTCCCCAGAGAGATGCGGTGGGGAGAGCCACTGCTGTCAGAATCCAAACTCCAGCCTTCGTTAGGACAGCCGCTATCTAACACAGCACAATAATTGGGCGCATTCTAATTGCCTTCTGCAGGAATTTGATGATACATATTCTAAAGGTGCATCCTATCTCTGCCAACCTGCGTCTGCAGGTTTCTTATTTTCTCTCTCTTATTCGCATTGTGAGTTTAGATAAAAGCACTTAAACTCTAAATTTTCACTTAGGAAACAAATATACAGCAAGTCCCATAAAGTCTCTTCTCTCTCTATGGAGAAGGTCATCCATCTGTGTGTTCAGACATGAGTGGCTGAGAATCTAGCATTATCATCATCATCATAATCATCACACATATGCACATTCTCCCTTAGCTTGAGTATGCAAGGTTTGGCAGAGTGAAGAGCATGTAGGTATTTATGAGTGCACATATATGCATTAGTGTCCTAGTGTATATGTTCTTGTGAAAAGTGCTTTCGCTGAGTGTAAGTGTGTGAGATCAGCGCCGCATGCATCAGGTCGCCTGTGAGCGCTTCTGTGAGTGTGTGAACTGCATATCTCTAAGTGTTGTGTAATAAGCACTCTCCAGTCCTGATGTACGGCTCTCGTTTCCCTCATGCTGCGAAGCACCGGGTGCTTTTGCTCGAGCATGTTAGGGCTGATTCCCGGCTGCGGTCTCAGGCCAGTGCATTGTCAGGCCCCGTCACTGTCTCTCTGACTGTCTGTGGATATAATTTTACAGTTGGGTGGCTGGAGGTAGCGACGCGGCAGGCGGTTGGCCCCCTGGGTCAAACAAAGACGTATCTGGAGGCAGCAATTTCCTTGCAGCTAGAATGCACATGTGCCTGTGAGGTGAGCACCTGCACACACTTTCAGTATGATGGTGAGTGTCTGTTGTTACTGAGAGGATCTGCTTGTGCATATGTATGAGAAGTGTGTGTGTGTGTGTGTGTGTGTGCAATGTGGGGGTGTTAAGCTGTAGGAGAGAACTGCGAGTGATAGTTGGACAGATATTATATTGAGTGGTTTGACTAGCCCTGCGGGGGTTTGGCTCTGTGTGCTGAAGGATTTCATCGTTTTGGATGCCTGGTATACAGAACTGCAAGGCTGTGGATGCATATGTGTGCGAAAGATCCTTTCTTTATCAGGATTACTTATCCCATCCCCACCTCCATGTCTCCCAGGGGTGACAGGGCTAATTTCAGACAGATCTTCCCCTTAAGCAAGCTGTTGACAATGGATAACATGCCATACTCCCTCCCCAATACCCTCCAACACTAAACAGTTACTCTGCATGGATGCTGACACATTGGCTTAGCCTGTACCTCACCAAAGCTAGCGAGCCACTGTTAATGCCGACTGACAACTAATACACACACAAAGATGACTGATCTGGATTTAATCTGATCCCAGGCCAGCAGGTTTTGGGCTAAAACACTGAAAACAACAAAACATTACAAAAAGTGCTAGCATAACATTAAAGTACTGTAAAATCACCAAAAAAAAAGGACATCAGTCAAACAAAAAGCAATTTAAATATTCCATATGAATAGCCATGAGGTTTGCAAGCATGTCTAAAACAAACCTGAAAAATGTGATGTGCAAAAGTTTGTGAAGCTAGTAAAGTCTTGCAGTCAAGTTTTAGAGTTTTACACATAAAAATGTGAGGGACCTCAGGAATTCAACAAACCCCATTCCAAATATTTCACATGAACATCAAGGAGGTTGAATTTTTGTGTTTTTGTATTTGTGTTGGTAGTGTCTAAAATCCTGTGTAAACAACAATCCTTAAAAAAAAAAAAAAAGAAGATTCAAAACATTTTTTTTAATGCATGAGGTATGCATGAGGGTAAACTATGTTTGCGTGCTTTGGTTACGTCTAAAAACTTCACAATCTTAAAAAAACAAGCTTGTGCAATGGTCAGAAGATGGTAAATGAAGTGTTGTTGTATGCATGTCTAAAAAAAAAGTATGTAAAAATAGTAGCACATACAGAAATTGTTATTCTCAACAGTAGGGACTGTCATAAAACCAACTAACAAAAACAATGCGCTACATTACAAAAAAAAAAAGAAAAAGAAACAAATAATGATTATACATTGCTGAACTGAATTATTTGTATGCATGCTTTTCATTCTTTGTGTAAAATGCTTTAGAAAAATAAGAAAATTGATGCATGCATTTTTCAAATGACCCTTATTCATATGTAGAGGGGGACTTCTGTATTAAATTCAAGCACTTTACAACAAATGGTTGTGCCAGTGGGTGCCATTTTGATATATGTGCGTATGGGTGGCTAGCAGCAAGAACAAAAGGCTGCTATTTGTCTGGGTGCTCATGGGAGAAAATGCCATATCAAACATGCAACTACATCCCTCAGACCTTTCTGAAAACAGGCCTCTACTTATCAATTACCTACCTGTCAGCGACACCGGCCGTGTAGGCAAATGTCCCTGCACAGGGCAACAATAGTGTTGAATGAGATTGCCATTTATGTTTGTATATGTGTGTGTAAGAAAAAGATGGATAATATGAAAAAGACACATTTCACATGGACAAAAACACACATACAGTATGTGTACACCCTCATGCTCGACGCAAACAAATGTGGCCTGTGGGGCATTTATGCTTGCTTTTGCTCTCCAGCTGAGTTGTTTTGGTATAATGTGAGCTGACCACTCAGGACCGCAGAAGGTAGGCTGGCCGCAGGGTTTGAGTATGTGTGTGTGCGTGTGTGTGTCTGGTCTTGTGTCTCTGTGAATAAGGTGCAGTCTACCTGATCTGGACTTAAAGGGGCATAGCGTTTGTGTCCACACACAACTGTGAGCCTATAAGTGCCATCATCTGCGTTTCTAAGAGGACCTGTTCTGTGAGTGACAGAAGCTTAGCCTACCTCTCATTCTCTCTCATGTCTTCCCCCTCTCGCCTATGACGGCAATTCTTTCAGAGGCAGACAAAACACTTCCTGTCCACCTGAATGAGAAGCGAGGAAACGAGCTGCCGTGCCGCATTTCTGCTGCTGAAGATATCAGAAAGGACGTTTTTCCCGTTTGAAGGTTAAAGGCTAGTTCAGGCAGCTCCTCTGTAAACTTTTAACATCAAAAGCGGGAAAGCCTGGAGAGCCAGAGCCTGTTTCCACAGGAGAGCGGCGGTTTGAAAATAACTGCTTGTCCGTTTGGCAGACCTCTGAGAAAATGCCTCAAAGGCCGGCTCTCTAAATAATAACCAGTCTTGTTAGTTAGAACAGGGCCTGGAGGCCAAGGCAAAAGATGGTGTTTGGCTGACTGTGAGTGGCCCTTGAGGCACGAGGCCAACTGGCCCTTCAGTTTCAACCTTGACTTCATTCTAGACCTGTACTATTTTTTCCCCTTATGGAAACCTGTGCATTTCCTCAGAATTGTAGAGTGAAAAATACAGTTGCACAATGGATAAAATGTTCATTTCCTCTACTCCCCAACTATTTCTTATTGCTCTCACCTTCTCGCATCATGCCAACGGTCAGACACTTCATGAAGCGGCAGGCTTGGCAGGACTTCCTTCTGCGTTTGGTGATCTCACATTCATTGGTGGCGGGGCAGCTGTACTCAATGTTTCCTGTGGCGAGGCATGTAGAGAGAAGGAACAGAGAGTGTTTAATGACTGCAAACCAAAACACTGTCACATTTGATCAATTTAATGCACCGTTGCTGAATAATAATAATAGTAATAATTAAAAAATCTTACTGGCCTCAGATTTTAGAAAAGCATTGATGTACTCTCAACAAATAAAAATACTTTAAGTGCAAACCCAACCTCTGATTGACACTTCGAAAGAAGACACTGAAATACAGCAATCACTTCCCATCATATCTACATCATACATCTTCTCTTCATATCTGTGTGTGTGTGTGTGTCTGAGGGTTCAAAAGGCATGCAGAAAAGAGCCACTGGCTGTCCTCAGAGGTCATGTGTCACAGAGCTGTGTGAAGCTGGATAGGCAGGCTTTACTAAACCTAAACAAAAACCTGCAGGTAACAATTCACCTTTGAGTGAACTTCCAATCGCCTGGTGACCACTAAAACAGCTCCTCATCCTACCAATCCCACACATAAACAAACACAGAGAGCTACAAGTTTGCTACTGTGATTCCTGGCATACTGTAGAGTAGACTATTACAGCAACTTCTTTAAGGACCATGATGCTGTGAGAGGGAAAAAGCAATTATATATGCTTGGTACTGCAAATAGAAGCCTGATCAGTAATCTGGCACACAATAAAAACATTTAAATAGTTTTTTGGCTGCATTATAAGATTTGCTTGCCAGATACAGTTATTTAATATAACAAATTTAGGGTTTGGAATGGCGTATGGCAGTGTTACAACTACCAGTGTAAGAAGAGAATTTGCTCTATAGAATGACAATTAGAACATAAATACGTGCACTCACACTTCTTGGGCTGAAACAGACTCTCTAATACACACACTCATGCAATTAATATAGCACCCGTCTGGGACCTCCACACTGATGAAATATTTCAGAGTTAATCAAACTTTGTAAACACTGATTTGTATTGACTTCTCTTCTGTGAACTGATGTTACCCCATTACAAAGCAGATTAGCAGCACGAGCAGGGGGCTAAATGCTCAAGACTGCTAATTCAACAGGAAACAGTATTTAAAGTACGCATGTCCATTAAACTGAGCTCCAATATACATTAGTCAGGTAATCTCCAGAATCCATTAGGGTCTTCGGATTGGGAGGAATGCATGTGGAATGGGGATGTGTGTGGAGATGTGAGGTGATTCTCATGAGGGCTGAGGCCAGTTGAGTGGTAACCAGCTGGGAATGTTTCAAGGGGGGGAAAAAATCCTTGCCAATCTAATATAGGTGCTTTCCTACAGTACCAGTAGTTGAATGCCAATGGCTTGAGCGCTGTGTCCAGGTTATCAACACAGTGGAAAGGAGGCTATATGTGTGTGTGTTCCACTGATATGATAGAGTGATGTGATTGGAGTTAGGTGGCAGTCAATTAGTGCGATATCCATTGTCTATCACTCAAGTGGCTGCCGAGAGGTTTCAAACAAGATATAAAATGTCCCTAGCGCTTCCTTCCACTGCCTGTCTTCATACTAAATGCTACACTTCCATCATTCATCAGTCGCAGTCAAATGCCAATGAAGCTAATTACCAGAACATGGTGACAACCTGACCTTGGGGTGACCTTATACTACAGCTATGAAGAAGGGAACAGATTTGGGGATGTTCTGGGCTTCCTGAGGTGGCATTCTTGGTGTACACCTCCTATATTTTGCCCACCGCCTGGCTACAAGTGGCTCAATTGGGAAGTGATAGATGCAGGTTGTCAGGTGGCATTGGAAGAGTGCCACCGGAATGCCAGCTGCCAGTGATTTGAGTTGCCATGGCGTCCGTTCCGCCGCCTGTCCCAATGCCCCTAGCTAAACTGTGGTCTTGACGCATCTGCATCCCATAACTCCCCAACCCTGCTCCGTCCCTCAAAAACCAGCCAGTCTGGATGTCAATAAATGTCCAGATGGATGGGATGTTTTTTGGAAATCACCAAGAGTTTTATTGGCTAATGGGATGAAACATACCGATATGTCAAACCCCACCTTCTGAGGCTTTGGATTGCGTGCAGGCCAAGCATAATATTTGACCCATTTATTCAGCACCTACTTTGTTCCTCAGAGCTTCACTGCCACTTCTAAAAAACTAGCAGATGGGTAACTTCCCGGTATATTAATTGCCTGTAATTTCTTGTTTGACATAACTGATCGATCTTGTTAATCTGAAGCAACAAGACAAGAAAAGTTTATAAGCAAAAGCATTACCACCCTCTAGCTGTAAACGTCTACTGGACGGAAAGCTGCTTAAGTGGCATAAAGCCAGCAGATGTTTGGATGTATGGAATTGCTTTGTGCACATTCTAGGACAATCCTACTTTGACTAAGTCCCTCTGACCCCTTGGCCTGACATGTGAACCTATCTGAAGTTCTAGCTGAAGGAGGGTAAAAGCCAACCTTGAATGGTCCTCTTGAAAAAGGCCTTGCAGGCCTCGCAGGATGCGACACCATAATGGTAGCCGGAGGCGATATCCCCACACACCAGACATAGGCGCTTGGGCATGGAGTTCAGCATGTACTCGCATTTAATCTGTGAGTCCTCCGTGATAGTGCTTGAGCAGTCCTCGTAACGCTTGGCTCCGGCACCGCTGGGACCCAGAGCACCGGTTGGGCCGTAAAGAGTGGGTGAGTCCAGACCATTCTGATGGCCATTCATGGTCGAGCTGTAGCTACCGCTGGCGTCTGAAGAGCCGCCGGGGCTGTGGTGATTTACGCTGTCCGTCAGTGAGGCAGGGCTGGAAGGTTCCGTCTTTATGTAGGAGGGGCAACTGGACTCAATGTGGCGGTCCTTGCTGGACATTCTGCAGAGCAGCCTACACGGAGAAAACATGACAAAACAAATACCAAAGTGTTAGTGACCATGACTGACAGTAAATAAAGTGTGTGGAAACCAAGAAAGTTATTGCCTGAGATCTTAATTGGTTACCTTAGCTATTTTTTGTAAATTCATGCTAGTCTAAAATTGTATTTTCAGCAGGGTGATTTGAAATGTCACCAACCACCAAGCCATTAAGAAATCAAAAGAAACAGAAAACATAATACCCCCCACCCCCACCAGCCCTTAAGAACAACTTTCCACTTCGCACATGGGTCCACCTGCGCCTTAGCCTGAGAGAAATTCAGCAGCTAAAAAAGCCCTGATTATGAATTCAGAATTCTAGTTTTTTCGCATGTTAATGACTTCTCTGAAGAGAACATAAGAGAACAGGCATATGAGAGCCAGTGTGCCACTGTCCCGCTGGGTCTCACTAAAGTGTCCTGAGTGGTTGTATATCTACAAGGCTGTAAAAAAGAGTGCTAACATTGGCGTACTCTAGCATAGTGTGCAGCCAAGTCTTAAAGAAATGTGCCAAACAAACTCGCACATGTCCTAAGAGTTTTAAATATATAAATTATATCTTACACTTACCATATGGTATATTTGTAAAATTTATATGCACTTTTATATGTATTTGACATAATTTGACTTATTTAATAAATAATAGTGGTTCAGTTTATTGTTAGTTATAATTATATGTTAGAGAATATGTATATATATATATATATATATATATATATATATATATATATATATATATAGAGAGAGAGAGAGAGAGAGAGAGAGAGAGAGAGAGAAGAGAGAGAGAGAGAGAGAGAACCATAGAGAGAGAACATATTTTTTCTTCAATACAAATTTGAACTCGACCATTCAGATTCTTTTCCACTTGACAGGGGCAAATAATTATCTGAAATTATTTACTGCTGATTACAAAGCATGAGTCAAAGCCTGCCTTTTCTCCTGGACCAAAATTGTCCATCTCCACAAAAAGTGCTAAAGGCCGTTTCTTGTGATTGTGGATCAAGAGGTGGGATCCAGTGATCAAATGCAACATGACAGATGAAGCGTCTGAGGTGGAAGAGAAAGGGGACAGTACGAAGAGCTCAGCACCATCACTCATTTTCCAGTCAATATCAACTTGTTCTACAAGACTCTAATCAGTGCGGAGGCGCAAAACAGTTCCATCATCCTCGCCTGTGGCCAGTGCACCAAACACTCCTCTCACACACACAAGCTCACATGCATTGATGTGCAGAAAACCAAAAAATCAACTAGACAGACACAAACATCCAGTATCAATCAAGTAACACAAACCGACACAACATAGTCAAAAGCAGAGACTCTTTCCAAGCCAAAACAAAAGAGCAGACTGACCACCCCAAACAACCACCCACCCTACATCACTTGATACCGCCAATTCTTTTAACCACCCCTCCACCCACACAGTCCTGGGAGAGAGGCATATTAATGAGTGCTGTAATAATAGATATCTCTGCTCTGTCTTACAGGAGGCTTCAAGGCCTGCAAGAGTGGATTAACCATTCCCCTGTTAACATCCAGAGACTCTGAGCTGGAGCATTGGGTGGTAGGGGGGGGGGGGGGGTGCACTTCACCACAACCCTGTCAATTAGCTGCACTTCAATACTTTTAGCAACGTGATCATTCAGGGACTGTTTGTTTTTTCTAAAATCCTCAAAGGTTTTGGGGGTTGTTACTTGAGTGTGAGGTCGTGCTTTAAATGCATTCTTTATTTTCCCTGAACTGCATTAGTGGTAAGGTGTGTAAAAACCAAGAAGATAGCAGAGGAGCAAAGTCGTTATAGTGACAGAAAGAAATCAAGGAGGATTTATACAAACAACACATCAGGACCATTTTAACATGGAGATGGAGGGGGACAAATAAAAGAGGCAGTCTGGAAGACCACACAAAGGTCTTTTTAATTAAGGAAGCCCGCTTCTAAATGAGGGCTCTAAAATCCGGTCAGCTTGTAAAAGAGGACTTCTTCTGAGGCCCATAAAGCAAGAGAGAGTGTGAGAGCGAATGAGAGAGATCTTTAAAGAAACCAGACCACCTTACTATCAAAGGAATTTTAGAGAAACAGACTAAGCAACAAAGTTTTGGATTCTAGACTCTGAGATATGTAACAAATGAGAAAATATTGAAGTACTATAAACCTATTTTAAGCATGGAAATACTGGCTAACTGTCTAACACACATGAGGATTTACAATAATTAATAATGAACTATATAAAATTAAAATAAATCATATCTAAAAAATGTATTATATTTACAGTGTGATTAGTGAAAATATTGACAGGCCAAGTACAAATCAGAAATGTTTTTTAATACTATGAAACAGTTTTAAATAAATTGAAATACTGGATAATGATTTTATATAATAATAATATAATAATAATAATAATAATAATTTATAGTAATAAAATTATTAACTGTGTACTTTGTTGCATTTCTCAGAGTTGGGGGGTAACTCAATGAAATAAAAATATTAAAGGCAAAAAGTTGCAGTAATGGAATCTTAAAAAATAACATGCTTATAGCTATTAATGCATTCTGGTGTAATGGCTCAAAATGAGTCAAGGCACCTGTTTGCTTGCATTGCAGTGAGAGACAATCGATTATGAAAAGCTCTATTACACTTCTACTGATGCATCACCGACACACACGCATACACTCATATTCCAGACAGGTGTCCTGGGTTGTGCAGGTATTCTAGAACATTCCAGTATGTCAAGGATGCATGTTGTGTATTTATACACAGTGTGAAGCCAGTTAAAATCAGTGAAAACACAAGCACCACAGACTGTTTACACACGCATCATATTCTCTCATTCTATTTCGGGTAACAGAGACAAACTGGTTTTTGTGGGGCAGCTGAGAAAAACCCGCCTCCAGTCCTCAGTGACAGAGAATGTGAAGTCAAAACGGCGGGTAACAAAAGAGGAAAGGGCCAGCATTGTAAGAGCCTCTCATGCTTTACAGCGCCGCTCTTAAGGCTCTCAACAGGAGACACCCTGCTCTATAACTTTGACTGAAAGTTATGAGTGTTCTCTTTCTCTTGCTCTCTTTCTCCTGCTCTTTGAAATTCTATGACTCTATTAATCCAAACCTGCAATATTCACAACTCTCTATAAATTCAATTGTCAGATGGGGGATTTTTATTCTAGGGCGCATTTGAATCCAAAATTAGAGGCAGTAAAATTCACATTAGCTCAGAGAGAAATGGAATTCTAAAGCCTATATTTTAGAAGAAAAGAAAGCCCTTACCGACAGAGGAGTGACTATTTGAGAGCTAATGATTTTATCTGTGTTCACCACTGCATGGTGTCGAGCTCCAATAGCACAGTGTGCCATTAACAAAAGGAACTCTTATACTGAAAAGAAGGAATTTAGTTTAAGTTTATGAATAGAAATAATAATAGTCAAGTGCAAGGGTAGAAAAAAGGCAGGCAATAGTCAGCCGAGAGATAAGGTAAAAAAAAAAAAGAAAAAGCACAAGACATAATCGGTTGTTCTTTATTGTTAGGGACTTTATTGTGATTCATTATAAATAATTCCTGAGTTCGCAAATTTCTCGTAAATTGTACCAAACACTGTCATCATATTTAAGGTTCTAGTTAAAGTCTTGTGTGGTCTTAAAACAAAACAAAACTAAATCAACTTTTTTTTTTTTTTTTTACTGAATATTGTTATGAATTCTGCTGATTTAAATAAGTAAACATGGTAAAGTTCTAGCTTGCTAACAAACACAAGGTGGTTGAAAATTTTAAGAATGATTTATAGTCCGTTTTGGAAGTATCTGTAGAACTGGGTTAAATTATAAACAAAATTAAATGCCATCATTTTTCCAAAATGTTGCATAATAACTAATACCAATTACTGCAAATGGAAATATATGTGCAAAACTGATAATAGACAATAAATATAAATAAAATAAAAATTGAACAACGGGAAAAGCTAATTAGCTCTGCTTGCTATCGTCTCTCTAATCATGACCAATAATCATTACGTAGAGAGAAAATCTTGAAAGATAAGTCACTTCCAGTCATTTCCAAGAGTAACACAAAAATCTCAGATGTGCAGTAACTGTACAGTAGTGTATTCCTGATCTTATTCAGACTTCAAATATTTAAGCTGTCTATTTGTTGAAAGTTCAAATTCAGAGTGGATCTGAAACCAAAGAGATTATTGTTTTTTTTTTTTGTTTTTTTTATTGTTCTCCTCTAGCTGTTGACTCTTTTTTTATTTTATGTGCTCAGGCAAGATGTCACAAATCAGCAGGAAAACATTTTTTGGAAAACACAGCCACTTGGCAATGACAAGGTGTGATTAGGCTGTTTGATCCAGTGCTCTGACAACTATAGAGGTAAACATATAATCATTGCATTAAGGTGCAGCTACTGGGAGTTTCTCTCTCTCTTTCTTTGCCGGAAGCAGTAAGTCTTTGTGATCACAGATAGCTGGAGGCAGCACAGTCTGGAACAAAACTGCCCATGAGAGCTATTGGCTGTTTAAATTAATATAGCAGAAAATGTGGGGTAAAATGTTTTGGTGAAAAAAAAAACAAAAAAAAAACATTCTATTATTATTATTATTATTATTATTATTATTATTATTATTATTTATTATTATTATTATTATTATTGTCATATAAAACTAGATGTTTTAGGATTTTGTATAAAGAAAAAATTACAGACAAAATGAAAACATTAAAATAAAAGTGACCGATCAAATAAAACATTTCTGAAATATATAAAAATATTCAATTAATTGCATGACGCTGATTATATATACTAAATAATAATAATAATAATAATACTAATAATAATTAGAAATAAAAAGGTATTTTTCTGTTTTTGTACCCCAAAGTATTCCATTATTTTACATAACTAATTATACAAATATTTAAAATGCATTCCCTAACATTCCTTAACATTTGTTTGATGCGCATTTGTTCTCAAGAAAGTTGTAAGATACTCAATGAAACCTTATAAAACAGGAACTGAACTGCCATTGAACTGAAGGATACTGATTATACTTGTTCCCACATGAGAAATACAGACATGCGAAATAGGTTGCCTTTTCCGGCTGTATGGGCAGATCAATTGTTATACATTACTGGGTTAGAAAGTAGTAATTCACTTCATTGTCGATAGACGCCTGCAAAATAACACCTCTGATTACATGCAATCAATGTGATAATGGCAAAAACACATTTGTACAATGGAGCGAGCTGCCGTAAAAATGCCAGCGGCAGGCCAGTGGAGATGAGGAGCTAATGCTCCGCTGTAATAAATACTGCAGGAGGATCAGTAGCCCTTGGCAAAGCTCCTAATACAATACTGTAAATGCAGAGAAATAAGAATGTATATTTAGATATCTTGTTTAAAAAAAAGTTAAGTCTCTGCAAAATAATCTGTGTGGGGGAAAACAAATTAAAAATTTTAAATAATTTATTGTCTGAAATATGTAAAAAATATATATAATAAAATAAGATACTGTATATATGTACGAAGTTCAGCAAAACAAAGTTTCAGTCAAGCTGAATCACTGTCAAAGTAAGAGGTCAAACTAAGTCAACAAGGCCAATCATTATTTCATTATCTGAGGTTTTTGTGGGTAGAAGCGAGCGGCTGCTTCTTCGGTAGTGACAGCCCTACAGAACAGGGCAGAGCAAATAACCGTTTGCTATTTTTCAATAAGCAATATGCCTAAAATCACTGCTTTACGCTGTTAGAGCACAGAGCCCATCTATTCAACCCCAACAGGACAAGAGAGCAGATAAGCGAGGATGAGCCGCAGTGTCAAAGAAATGAAATTGCACGTAAATATAATATAAAAAAAAATAATGGAGTAAAAAAATGGAGATTAAAGCACATTCTATTAAACAGATGGTTAAAGAGGATTTTATTCCAGGAAATATGACAAGCTTGTAAAAGAGGTGCTGAAAGCGGGCAAAAAGAGGGAGGGAGGAAAGGAGGAAATGGTGGTTGTTTTTTGGTGAGTGAACCGGTGGAAGCCATGTCTTTAACCAGATCAGATTCTTGAAATTGGCTGTCATGGCAGGGTTGTCCTGAGTTATAGCTGTCTATCACCCCCGCTCGCGTGGAGACGCGCCGAGCTGCTGTCGCCTTCCCCTGCCGCAAAGCATCTTAAATTTTCAACACAACCATCTGTTACAAAATCTAATTCAAATTCCGCCCATAATCGGGTTTACCTCTGTAATACCCGTTCGCCACTCTCTCTCTCTCTCTCTCTCTCTCTCTCTCTCTCTGCAAGGAGCCCAGTCCCCAACCCTGAACGAAACACCATCCATGTCTGCAGGCACGCATTCATTAGGGTGAAAGAAGAGGCGCAAACAGTCCAATCGTTTTTCAGCATTGCTTTGATGGCAATATGGTAACATCACTCCAACTTCACTTACCAACAGAACTACCACAACTATGCGGTTTTCTTTCATTATTAGTTGTGCTGAGACAAGAATAATTTAATATATCTACAGTACTTGCTAATTAACTATATTCATTACTATATATATTTACCATAAACACCCAAAATATAATAATTTAAATAATGATACAAAAA